>NC_079194.1:204827087-204872087 GCF_029499605.1 Hyla sarda | reverse complement strand
AGAGTGATGATAATAATAATAGTAATAATAATAATGATAATAATAGTGATGATGATAATAATAATAATAATAATAGTGATAATAATAATATACATAAAAATAGTAGTAATAATAATAGTGATGATGATAATAATAATAATAGTGATAATTATAATTAATGATAATAATAATAGTGATGATAATAATAATAATAGTGAATATAAAAATAATAATAATAGTGATAATAATAATAATAATAATGATAATAATAGTGATGATAATAATAATAGTGATAATAATAATGATAATAGTGATAATAATAATAGTGATGGTAATAATAATAACAATAATATTGATAATTATAATAATATGAAATGATTATCACTACAGTCAGAATTCAGTTTTATCCATGCAATGTGTTCATTGATTCATCCAGTGTTTCCCAACCAGGGTGCCCCCAGCTGTTGCAAAACTACATCTCCCAGCATTCTGGAAGATGTAGTTTTGCAACAGCTGGAGGCACCCTGGTTGAGAAACACTGGATTCATCGATGGATTGAATTGAGGGGTTTTCAGGTTTTCCATGCACAATATAAAGTTATATAGTTGGGCTGCTGCCTCATTGACTGATAAAGGAGTTCCCAGTGCCTCTCCCTAGTTTAACCCTACAGGTCATGAGGTGACCAGGGGCTTCTCCTGGCTGTCCCCTTGGCTTGCATTGTGTGTGATGATAGCCATCAGTGGGCAGACTTTGCTTTAGAAGAAAAGAGAGAGTCAGAAGAGAAAGGGAGAAAGCCTGCTGATAATTGGATAGCCCCATCACATCCCTCCATCCCTCTCCACAAGACAACACCCACAAGGAGGAGCATTAGGCGTCAGATTCCTCAATTTCCAACTTAGCATCTTGGCAGGACCTTTTTTTTTTTTTTTTTTCCTGCTTCCAAAGCTAAAGTCTACACCAACCCACACTCCCACCCAACCTCTCC
The DNA here is from genome assembly GCF_029499605.1 of Hyla sarda. NCBI lineage: Eukaryota > Metazoa > Chordata > Amphibia > Anura > Hylidae > Hyla > Hyla sarda. Next base: position 204,871,123 of record NC_079194.1, on the reverse strand, counting down.
CCTCCCTCCTTGTACAGAGTGAGAGCACAAAAAAAATCTTACCAGGGAGAAAGGCAGTAAGAAGAACAGAGACAGAGAGATACCAGCAGCAAGAAGCAGCAACAATCCCCATTGATCTCCAGGTCTGCAACTGGTGGGCTTGTTTACCTTGAAGAGACTCTAGTAGACCTGGGCCCCCCTTTTTTTTTCTTGCAGAGAGTGTGTCTCCCAAGATAAGAGTGTATGCATGTGTCTGGCCATGTCCTATCCTCAGGGCTACTTGTATCAACCATCTGCTTCATTGGCTCTGTACTCCTGCCCTGCATACAGCACCAGTGTCATCTCTGGACCCAGGACAGATGAGTTGGGAAGGTCTTCTTCTGGGTCAGCCTTCTCACCTTATGCTGGATCTACAGCCTTTACAGCTACTTCTGCAGGCTTCAACTCCCCCCTACAGTACAGTGGAGACCCAGCTGCTGCCTTCACCTCTTATGTGGTAAGAGCTGCTATTATGCTTCTCATAAACGAGAGGGGGGGTATACAGAGAGCAGGGACAACTACTCACATCGTCGACACCTATTACCTGAATTCTCAGGCTTGTCAACACAATGGTCTTATGTCCTACAGCAGTGTTTCCCCAACCAGGGTGCCTCCAGCTGTTGCAAAACTACGACTCCCAGTATGCCCGGACAGCCTTTGGCTGTCCGGGCATGCTGGGAGTCGTAGTTTTGCAACAGCTGGAGGCACCCTGGTTGGGAAACACTGTCCTACAGCTTCAAACTGTATACATATACTCTCTGGGAACAATCTATTAAACTCCATGTCAAGTTTATGGGTACAAATCAATGTATTATGATATCGGGTTCTGATCTCTCCCTAGATAAAATGATAGATAATATTAAACCAAGTTTTCAGTTAACCAATTAACTGCTGTCAATTCGTGGCCATGAAGGAGTCGAAGTGTTATCTGAATTATATTAATCATAATAATAATAATTATTATTATTAATAATATTATTCCAGTATATCCTTCATTATATTATGCTAATAGAACATCTCAGAATGAGTCCAGTAAAAGTAAATATTATTCCAGAAGAATTCTACACGTTCTGTGCCCTGATCGATAATCGATAATCGATACAGTTAGCTGCTGTCTTAAATGAAGCAAGTAATTAGCGATGCTTGTTAGTAAATGTGCGCAAAACCGTGAATTGTCTCCGCATCCTGCAATTGTCTCCGCATCGTGCGAATTGTCTCCGCATCGTGCGAATTGTCTCCGCATCGTGTGAATTGTCTCCGCATCTGCGCACGCACATACCCAGTAGATGCCAGTGTGCCATAGAGAGTATGTGTATTTACTGGAGAAAGCCTGAATGCCCATCATTTTCTATTAGCCCCATAAACCCCCCTGGCCGGGACTGTGGGAATTAGGTGATAAAGAAGAATAAGTGGATTTTTAGTGATGTAATTCCGTCCCAGACCCATTCCTAGTTGTGGTTAGGTTGGCAAATTAATGGGGTACATTCGGATTCCTCCTGTTGTTTTGGTTGCCAGATTAAATCACTGTCCTGTAAATAAAATAAATTCAGTTTATTCGGAGGGAAATGGTGAAATGATATGATAGATATACGGGACTGTATATAGGACTGTCAATCATGTACTCACCGATCGCTGTGTAAACGTGTGAACTGCGGCATAATAACCACATGTAATTGCAGATAATTACAGGAGTTGTGTAATTGTTATATAACTTCTCATAGACCCCGATAAGGCTTCTTACACTTTATACCTAGTGTATACAATTGGTCTATGTTTATACTTTTAACCTGGACAAACTAGATATATTGTTGTATTTATATATTGTTTTGTTATTTCAGGGATCTCCCTATGACCACAGTACAGGCATGGCAGGTTCTTTAGGTTATCATCCATATGCTGCTCCTCTGGGATCTTATCCTTATGGTGATCCAGCTTACAGGAAAAATGCTACTAGGGACGCCACCGCCACTTTAAAGGCCTGGCTGAATGAGCACAGGAAGAACCCTTACCCCACCAAGGGAGAGAAGATCATGCTGGCCATCATCACCAAGATGACCCTCACCCAAGTGTCCACCTGGTTTGCCAATGCCAGGAGGAGGCTTAAAAAGGAGAATAAGATGACCTGGACGCCCAGGAATAGGAGCGAGGATGAGGAGGATGAGGAGAACATCGATCTGGAGAAAAATGATGAAGATGAGCCTCAGAAACTAGAGGAGAAGGGGGACACGGATGTAGACACAGGTTGGTTGATTCTATTGGCTATGTTTTCTATGAGCATTATAGTGTCTTTAGTTTACATAAAGTCCCTTTGTTTACTTATATTGTGTCTTATTTAATTCTGATAAATATTCTTCATATTCCTGTCTGCAGTGAAGAGGAGTCCACTAGAGGATGAGCCCGATCTTCTAGACCATGAGAACATCCAGGGGAAGGAGCTGGTGGCCATCAGGAGCGACTCAGAGGTGGAAGACAGCAGTGACCTGATATCCAAAACTTCTGCTCCCAGCTCACCCCCAACATTATGTCAAACGGGTCAGGCCCAAGAACAACAGACTGTACCAAATCACCTTCATCATCATCACCATCACCATCATCAGCAACACCACCAACCAGCAGCCCAACATCTTCATCACCACCACCATCACCACCAACCGCACCCACTAGACCTGGCACACAGGAGTACCCCAGTCCATCATGGCCCAGCCACCAGCAATGCCACCTCAGTCATTCACTCTCCACCAGCCTCCACCTCTAAGCCTAAACTCTGGTCCTTGGCTGAAATAGCCACATCCTCGGACAAGACTAAGGAAAGCAGTGAAGTGACCCTAGGGCCAGTGTCCAGCACAGCCCAGCCCATGGCTGCTACTACTTCTTCTCCATCCAGATCCCCCTCTGCTGCTTGTCATTTCCCCAACAGTGCAGTGTTATCCCGGCCCATTTACTACAGCACCCCATTCTATCCTGGCTACACGAACTACAGCTCCTTTGGGCACCTCCACAGCCACCATGGACCCAGCACCACCCCATCAGCTAACAGCAATCCCCATTTCAATGGATTAACCCAGACTGTCCTAAACAGAGCTGAGGCTTTGGCCAAAGAGTGCAAACTTAGAAACCAATCTCAACTAGACCTTAGCAAAGACTCTGCATATGAGATGAAGAAAGGTATGTCTGGCCTTTAATGTGGCTTCTCTGCAAGCATCGGGACTTCTTTTATTTATTAATGCCTTGTCATTTTACCAGATCCCATCGAGAATATTAATAATTCAAAGAATACAAAATCTGTCAGGCCAGTGCAGGATAAACCTCCCCTCCCCCCCTGCAAGGAGATGATCAACCCATCATTTGTATCAATCTCAACCTGTATATTTAATGTAGCATTTTTTGTATTTAAATGGAACATCACTATCTTTGAAGTAAATTATGGAATCCGATCCGTTGTACAGTCATTGATGCTGTTTCTTTTGTAATATAACTATATATATATATATATATAAAGCGCATTGTTTTACCCTGAACTGTTTCATAGTTGATAATACAAATTTAATTTAATTTTTTAAACGCCTCTTGTTATTTGTCTCTTGTGTCGGTATATGTATAGTTAGGTGGCACTACTGGATGGGGGATACACAGGTAAAACCTAAGAGGTTACCAAAGAGTTAATAGGTGAAGTTTATTCGTAAACATGTGACATGGAATCACTTAAAAGTTTGTTCCTATGTTAATAGGGAAATTATTGGACTATTTTTTTTTTTTTGTATATAAAGTAAATCTGGATCTGCTTTTCAAGTATGATGAACGGAGGGGCCGTGTCAACTAAACGGCGATCATCTGCTGCTTGTCATTGGCTACGAATGTGTTAACCTGATTAATTTCCACCAGTGCCCCGAGCTGTGCTCAGTAATCACATTGTGACCTTTACTAATGAAGTTGGTTTTATGCAGAAATCTTTTCATTAATGCTGGAGATATCTATCTATCTATCTATCTATCTATCTATCTATCTATCTATATATATATATATATATATATATATACACACACACACACATATCATAATTCAATATTATCAACATGCCTGGGATAGGAGTGCATTTGCCTATTGTACCCAAACTACTGTAGCCATGGCTAGCGTTAATTAAATGTCGGCTATTACTCTATTATACGGGTAGGTGTCGCTGTGGAGCTTGATTTCACTCTTCTATATTTGCATTGGTGGGAAAGTAGGAGTCTTTATTAACAGGGAAATAAAGGATAAAATCAAATGCAAATTAAAGTAAAAAAAAATGTAAAAAAAAACTATATGTAAGTATTTCAACACGTGTGTGTGTGTGTGTGTATATATATATATATATATATATATATAAAACACGGGTATATATATATATGTATATATATATATATATATATATATATATATATATATATACATATACACACACACCCGTGTTTAAATACTTACATATAGTTGCACTATGATGTCTTATTTGCAGAATTTCGTTATATTTACTATATAAAAGCATTGGCCGAAAACGCAAAAGCAACGTCAGCTTTTGTTCCCACCCACTAATATTGGTCAACCTAAAAGAAAAAGGTGTATTTGTTTGGACGATATACAGTCCTTGAGGGAAACAAAAGGTAACAATTTAAATAATGGTGTAAAGATTTACTTTCCGGTGTACAACTTTTCCAGGGTACATGAACGGCATGCACGTTCCTAAATATTGACGGATAAATCAGCACAGAGTAGAGAATTATTTCGTTGAATCAGATTGGAAGCAATTCATTGACGGGCAATAGTTATTCCTGTTATTTATTTATAAAAAAAAATAAAATTCAAATGAAGTAGTAGTAGTTTAATATAAGAACAATATCTAACAGTAACATAAAATTAGGCAAATAACATAGATAAGAGCATGTTAAAATAACAAGCTATACATAGTAAAGTGTTAAATAGGGAAGATAACAAAAAGAAAAAGAAAATGAGAAGATTTTTATACATATCAGGGAATTTTTGATAACAAATAAGGTTTCAGGAATAGCTATTCCACTATATGATTTAGATTTATTAGTAAGAGCTATAATGGGGAAAAAAAAAACGAAATAAATAAATAATAAAAACAAATCCCGTTATTATTTATTCGTACAAATGTCGCCTGTTTTTTTTTTTTTTTTTTTTTTAGAATTACATTTAGAATTTTTCCGAAGCATCTGTACAATTCATTTAAACCAGTTTTTTTTCTAACAGTGTGTGTCTAGCTGTCCGGGCAAGCTGGGGATTGTAGTTTTGGAACAGCTGGAGACACATTGTTAGAAAAAAACCCTCATTGAAATAGTTTGGAGATGGCGTAAAGTGGTGATATTTTGGGCGCTCATTCTGTCGCATACAGCGCAAACGATTATAAGGCGCCTCCTGTGATGATTGTGGTCGGGGTCGGGTCCGCGCGCTGATAAGCTATTGCGCCTTTCACTAGGAGCCCTATATAAGGGTCCCCGATAGTCTGGGTTTATTAGGACAAAGCCCAGAAATATCGGAGGGAGGGGTTCCCCTTTAATGAAATGATCTTTGATCAGTCCGGGAGGAATTGGCGGTGGATGGGAGAAGCAGCGAGAATGAATCAAGTTTCTGCTATTCTGCTCGGCAGGATAAAGAAGCCACTTTACTCAGCACCTATAGAAATGACTCCATTGACCTTTTACCCTTGACATTTTGGTCAAGAGACTACCGGGCATGCAACTGATCTGAACAAGTTGTATAGAGAATAGTTGCAAGTCACAGCAGTCTCTTTTAATGAGACCTAATAATGGCGAGAAAGGCTTCTCCCGAGTGGGCTCCAGCATTGTGCCCAGCTCAAGTTCTTTTCTTCTGGAGCAACAGGATTTAACTCTTTGTAGCCTTTCAGGGCTGCACTTCTTCAAAGGGCTAAATTGTGCACTGCCTATTGTAAAGCAACTACATATCTCTGATATTACATCTATCTATCTATTTATCTCATATCTATCTATCTATCTATCTATCTATCTATCTATCTATCAATCTCATAACTATCTATCTCATATCTATCTATCTATCTATCTATCTATCTCATAACTATCTATCTATCTATCTATCTCATATCTATCTATCTACCTATCTATCTATCTATCTATCTATCTATCTATCATCTATCTATCTATCTATCTATCTATCTCTGATATTACTTCTATCTATCTCATATCTATCTATCTTATATCCATCATCTATCTATCTATCTATCTATCTTATATCCATCATCTATCTATCTATCTATCTATCTATTTATTTCTCTTTTTTCTATCTATCTATCTATCATCTATCTAGTATCTCTATCTATCTATCTATCTATCTAATATATATCTGTCTATCTATCTATCTATCTATCTATCTATCTCTGATATTACGGTACTTCTATATATCTCATATCTATCTATCTATCTATTATCTATCTATCTAGTATCTCTATCTATCTGTCTATCTAATATCTATCTATCTATCTATCTATCTATCTATCTATCTATCTATCTATCTATCTCTGATATTACTTCTATCTATCTGTCTATTTATCTATTATCTCTATCTATCTGTCTATCTATCTATCTATCTATCTATCTATCTATCTATCTATCTATCTATCTATCTATCTATCTAATAGAAGTTGTAGGAAAACAGCACATCCAGAAAAAAAGTTCAAATGTATTATGGTGCTCGCAGGTCCACACCGGGGTCAGGGATCTATTTTAAATAAAAAGAGAATATCCACAGCACATATCCAATGGGTGAAAAATCAATAATAAACCACGTTAATAAACCACCTTTGATTTTTCACCCATTGGATGTGTGCTGTGGATATTCTCTTTTTATCTATCTATCTATCTATCTATCTATCTATCTATCTATCTATCATCTCTGATATTACTTATATCTATGTCATATCTATCTATCTATCTATCTATCTATCTATCTATCATCTCTGATATTACTTATATCTATGTCATATCTATTATCTATCTATCTATCTATCTATCTATCTATCTATCAAGAAGTTGATGATATTCATATACTGCACAGTCTTAACCTGGAATAGTTCATTTCTTAACCTTGTGTGTATATATATATGTGTGTGTGTGTGTGTGTGTGTGTGTAACTAATGTTTGCCTAGTGTGATAGTTATTAAGGAGAGCTCACGATATGTTTATAGTAACATATGCATTTCTTATGAAGGAGGATTTGATAACTAATTTTTTAAGGTTGCATTTTTATTTAGTTACATTTTTAACAACATGTTTCTGGTCGTTTTTATACCACAATGTTTCTAGTGTTTTACAGTCCTAAAATGTGTTGGCAAAAACACTAGAAATCACACCATACTCAGAGCATTTTATTCTTCATAGTATATTCTATATTTTATAATAGATTTTAAAAGATCATGTGACTACAACTTTTTTTTTCCTAAAAAACAACAAAACAGACTCTTGGGAAATGTTGGAAGTTGTAGTTCCCCACAGGAAGTGAACCACATGTTGTCGACTACTGGTTTACATTAATGGCTTCTTATGCTGATTATATATATATATATATATATATATATATATATATATATATATATATATATATATAAAGCAATTTGTGTTTTTTTTTTTTTTTTACTTTTTCCAGACTCCACCCCTACCTTTCACTTTTTCCATTTTCCAATGTTACCTCTGTTTTTTTTCTTCCCCCACTGATGCACTAGGGAGTTCATAGTCACTTAGGCTGGGCTCACATATGTCCGGCATCCGGCATAGGTGAACTCAGCCTAAATCTCAACGCAACTGAAAAATGTAAAATGTTGTGTGTCTATTCATAAATCAGTCCAAAACTTAATGGGTGACGTCTATCTTGTGGACACCATTTTTATAGTGCTGTTTGTTGACACATATCATGTGTTAGGTTGGGTTCACATATGTCTGGCATCCAGCATAGGTGAACTCAGCCTAAATCTCGATGCAACTGATGCCACAACTGATGACAAGTTGTCATCAGTTTTGTGGCATCAGGCGTCCATTGTTTTTGGGCCACGGACAGGGGAACGCGGCAATCTGCATTCGACTGTCCGGTGCCCTCCGCCATGTCCAACCATCCAGCGTCAAAATTGAGAGGCGGAGGGCACCGGACAGGGGAATGCAGATTGCCGCGTTCCCCTGTCCGTGGCCCAAAAACAATGGACGCCTGATGCCACAAAACTGATGACAACTTGTCATCAGTTGTGGCATCAGTTGCATCGAGATTTAGGCTGAGTTCACCTATGCTGGATGCCAGACATATGTGAACCCAACCTAACACATGATATGTGTCAACAAACAGCACTATAAAAATGGTGTCCACACGATAGACTAGACATCACCCATTAAGTTTTGGACTGATTTATGAATGGACACACAACATTTTACTAAATATGTCATGGCATCATTGTTGGCAGCATGGCTGCATGAATAACTGTCTTGTACACACATCCCTATTGAAACATTACCCCATATTTCTAAACATTAGTACAGAGGACCTGTCTGGGTCACTGACAAGTCTGTTTTAATAAACTCTTGGAAAAACTGTTGGAATATTTTTTTTTTGGAACTCTTCATTGTGCCATTCCTCTGTTATTACTACTGGAAATTAATGGGAAAAATCAGGAACTCTGTATTGCCATTCCACTTGTCAATAGGCTGTGTCATGACTACACTTTGAAAGTGTCATAGTGTGTTAAAGGGGTACTCTGCCCCTAGACATCTTATTCCCTATCCAAAGGATATGGGATAAGATGTCAGATTGCAGTGTTCCCGCCACTGGGACCCCCGGGATCTCGGCTGCAGCATCCACCTGTTGCGGCTTCTGGCAGCGATGGAGGCTCTCATCCTAACGACCACGGTGACGGGAGACCGTGACGTCACGACTCTGCCCCCATGTGACATCACACCCCGCCCCCTCAATGCAAGTCTATGGGAGGGGGCATGGCAGCTGCCACGCCCCCTCCCATAGACTTGCATTGAGGGGGCAGGGCGTGACGTCACACGGGGGCGGAATCGTGACGTCACGATCTCAAGTCACCGTGGTCGGGAGCCAAAGCCTCCAGCGTTTCCGGAAGCTGCAACAGGTGGGTGCTGCAGCCGAGATCCCGGGAGTCCCCAGCGGCGGGAACACCGCAATCTGACATCTTATCCCATATCCTTTGGATAGGGGATAAGATGTCTAGGGACAGAGTACCCCTTTAAGACACATCCCATTGACAACAGGATGGCCAACACCCAGTTGTCAGTTTAGACTAGGGCTACACAGTGACTTTGCCTGTGCCATCTGACTGGTGTTGGGTTGTGACATTATGACTGGTCATTGTGACTGGTGTTGGGTTGGGACATTATGCAACAGAGACATGTCAGTCCTTCAAACTTGATGGATTTTTGCTCACCAATTGCAACATTACAACTGGACTTCAATGTATGTCGCTGGCAAAGGAAACTCGTAACCTGTCTGTGTGTTAGGCTGGGTTCACATATATCAGGCATCTGACATTGTTTCCCTCCGGCGTGCACCGGAGGGAAACTGATGCTAGAACTGATCCCTTTAATTTGAATTGGACAGTTCACAAGCATCCATGGATGGTTGGACACACCAGAGGGCATCAGATAGAGGAACGCATGCTTGCTGCCTTCCCCTGTCCGCTGTCCAGAAACAATGGATGCCAGATGTCATACAACTGATGAAAACTTGTCATCAGTTGTGGCATCAGTTTTGTCCAGATCTAGGCTGAGTTCACCTATGCCGGATGTCGGACATATGTGAACCCAGCCTTATAGATGTTGCCAAGCCTAATTTGCATGCAACTTACCGCCAAACTGCCAAACTTTCTTTATTTTTTTGGGGGGTTTTGTGACTTGTATGCAGGTTGTGTAACCAACCCTTACCGACATTTCCAGGAGGAACAACAGAGGAGCACAGAAAAATAAAGCATTTACTAAAACAGAGGTCTTCTATTAACCTTAAATGATACAGGGTTTGTATGAATTGTTACAGCCTGTTATATGTTTTAGCTCCTAGCTTGTGCTGTTCTACCTTTCGCTCCTTGCAGACAAGTTCCTGCTTTGTTAATGATTGTTACCATTCAGTTGCAGAATTCGTATGCATTGTGGTCTAAATCAGCCACTTAATTCAAGCCTCCAACCCGCCTGTTGAGTGCCCCGGCTCTCCCACCCACCTATTCTCTTTTCTATATGACCTGCTTAGATTATGAGAAGGGACATCTGGGTTGGCAGTGGAACAAGTGTCTTCAAACAGAAGAGCGTCTGTTTTTTCCAAGTGAGCAATATGTTAATTCTATAGACCCCAATCTCTCGGCTTTCTTAAGAGCAAGAGCAGGGGGGAAATCTACCACAAATATAGGAGAAAAAAAAGCGTCTCCCCCTACAAAACAAGTGTCAGTTTTTAATGTAGGCTTTGTGCTGGCCTTGCAACATCATGTGCCATATTTTTCAGGCACTTCAACCCGAGGGGCAGTGAAAAGGCCCTAATCTGTGCCCCCTTGGGACCAGACAAAGTGGAGAGGCGTTTGCTTGTGTCCATAGTGAAATATAGATTTATATATACATATATTCAGGAAATCAGATTGGGAAATACTCATTGAATGAGAAAGTCCCAGGAATGAGCCTATTAATTAATTATGGGTGCTAAGAATTCAGACCAGCTGTCTGGCGCTTGTCGCTGGGCCGCAGACAGAAAGACACTGGCCTGTGTTCATTGCTTGTGGTACATAACATGTCACAAACATCACTTGAAGCAGACAAGGCAGAAGGTAACAGATGGCAAGTGTATGAGTGGACTGCATTCCTGCACCTTATACTGGCGGGCCTGGTCTTACAAGGATTTGTGGCCTGTTCTGGGCTGGGATTGTTCCCATAACTGTTCGTGATATGAGGTTTTTATTTGTTATATATGGAAACCAGATTCATGCTTTGTTTACACATTTGTTTTTTATTTATTTATTTTTATAAAGACAAAAATAAGACACCATACCAAGAAAATGTGGGGCATTTTATATTTCACTATAGACCAGTGGTTCTCAACTAGTGTGCCTCCAGCTGTTGCCAAACTGCAACAGCTGGATGCATAGTGGTTGGAAAACACTGGTAAGAAAAGAAATGCATAAATGTGCCCCGAAACTCTGCAAATTTAACCTCACACTCATTTCTGTATTGTTTGCAGTTTATTTGCTAAATAGTTTAATATCAATGTAATTCACGTACATGTATCTTAAACTGAAGAAATATGGTATATAAAGGCATTTTCAGTTAATAGTTATCAATTTTATACCTGTGTTGAAATGCCAATTTTTTCCCCCTGTGGCAGTATTTCGCTGCCTTTAGGGTACCACTCTGTGGGATGGATGCAGGGCGCCCGGCCCATGGAGTGTAAGGAAGTCACCACAGTATACCACAGTATACAGTGATGTCACCACAGTATACCACAGTGATGTCACCACTAGTGTTGAGCGGCATAGGCCATATTCGATTTCGCGAATATTCACGAATATATGGACGAATATTCGTCATATATTTGCGAATATTCGCATATTCGTAATATTCTCGTCTCTTTTTAGAGTAGGAGGTCTACAAAACATTTAACTACATGAGTATAGGCTGAATAAACATGCAACAAATCGTGTATAGATAGTATGCCCTAAAATACTGCAGTTAAATAAGTAAAAATAGTAAATGCAATACAGCAATAGGGGCATACATAAATATCACCTAGTGGGAGCACAGTAGGACCTCCGACACAGTAGGACCCTCAGTATAAGGCTAGTTTTAGACAAGTGTCATATGGGTGTACTTTTATGGACATAGGACCCAACCTGCCCAAATGTCTAGTCACCTGAGTTTAAAAGGATCATAGGAATTTTGTTATACAGTTGCAGAAGTGTGTAGCAAGGACATAACTGTCCCATGGGCACCACCACAAACTTTACACCTCACCGCCAACTCAACCACTACCATCTAGATGATAATATAAAATACTACAGTACAAAGCACAGTGGTATAAAAAAAACATATTGAACATGCACATTTTTAAAGGAAAACCCTTGTCTTACAGAAGTCACTATATGGTATCTGCCAGAGGCATCCTTTTATATCTCATATAAACATCATAACAGAGGCCATACATGTGAGTAGAGCTCCAGAGGATCAGTCCAGTCCTGTGTAAATAAACATCAAGACACCATTCCCATCACATTTAGGTACTATGACCAAAGTATACCATGCCTTGGCAAACTGACAAAAAGATGTTCTGATTTACGCTATGGCCCATCCGCAGCAGGCCCTTTCACTTTAATAGGCCAAATGTAGTCTACTAAAATTTTGAGTCCATCAAAATTAAAGTATACTTTTTGAAATAGACCAAACGTCACTAGTAGACTATATTAGGTCCATTAAAGTTTATTGGCTTACTGTGGTGTACACTTGAATACATTTTTGGCAGTACATCCTATTGTATACCTTAGACAAAGCACTGAGACGTGATGTGAATGGGACCATATAAATATTTTTCTACTGATGGGGAGGGAGTCAGGACCTTAGATAAAGCTGTAGTTGTTCTTCATGTAGAGGAGGGGGGGATCAGCACAGACAGCACTACTGCTTCCAGCTTCGGTTCGGCAGGCTGCAATGTTGTGAGTCCTCCACGCCCCCTCCTCTCTGACCTGACGGATGGAGGAAGCATAGGCGGCTCAAGGAGAAGAGGCCCATGGAAGATGTGCAGTATACAAATGTAATGCTGTGCATCCTCCATTCCTGTGCAATGTCAGAAATCTAAAACCTCAGACGGCTTTGTCTGCCTCTGTAGTAGGTATATATAGCACTGGTGTACAGTATTAGCCTACGTTCACACGGGGGAACGTCCGTATGAGAAATCTCTGTGCAGACATTTCACAGTCAGTGGAGTGCCAGGCAGAACATGCTGGCGCTAGGACTGCTCTAAAATGTTCTGTCTCATAGACGGCAATGCATTTCCTTGTGGAATCCGCAGGAAGTATAGACTTGCCTGGAGCAGAAATTCTGCTGTGTGAACAGTGCAGCAGAATACCGATGAAATCAATAGAATTCTCCTCAAATAAGATTTAAGGGCCGACTTTGGGCTCCTAAAGTCATAGAAATATACATCACCTCAATATATGGTGTATATTTGTGTGCCAGACACAATGGCAGCCACTGAGCCACTGGGGTACTAAGAGGCATGTGCGTCTGCAAAATTGCGGACAAATTGCGTACACATTGTTAACATTAAAAGGGTACTTCCCTCCTAGACATCTTATCCCCTATCCAAAGGACATGCTGGGAGTTCTGCAACAACTGAGGGTCCACAGTTTGAAGACCACTACAGTAATCCAAAGGAGAAGGGATAAGATGTCTGATCACAGGGGGTCTGGCCGCTAGGATCTCTGGCCTGGAACCCCGGGGATAAGATGTCTAGGTGCAAAGTACCAAATTAGCTCTTTGTAAGTCTACGGGAAAGTGGCTGTCTTTGTGCGAAAATGTGTAAATAAGGAAATAAGTGAAATGTTACTTAAAGGGGTACTCCGCCCAAAGACATCTTATCCCTATCCAAAGGATAGGGGATTAAATGTCTGATCCTGGGGGTCCCGCTGTCACGCCCCTCCCATAGATATGAATGGAGGGGGCGTGGTGTGACATCACTACTCCAGCCACCCAAACTGTTTAGAATGCCCGGTGCGGCATGGATTCTGCACAGAGATCGCAGCAGTGGATCAGACATTTTATGTTCTATCCTTTGAATAGGGGATAAGATATCTGTGGAACGGAGTACCCCTTTAATAACGTGGCTGAAAAAAATGCGGCTGTATTTTTACACATTGTGAACATTTTTGTGAAAAAGCACTGTGTGAACATAGCCTCAGGGCAGATGTAATCAGAGCTTTTGCCCTAATTTTTGCTTTGTAGGAATTGCTTTACTTTAGGTCTTCTGTCCAAGACTGTATTATATCTACTGTGGACCCTCCACTGTAGCAAAACAGCATGCTGGGAGTTGTAGATTTGCAACAGCTGAGGTTCCACTGTTTGGAGACCACTACAGTAAAGCAAAAAATGGTGAGAGGGAGGCCTCTTTTCCATGTTCGGCATTGGGACCCAGGCGCAAAAAATGTCTCCCTGTTCAGTTGTTTCATGGCTTTAAAATTGATCTGCAAAAAGACGTATTTTTTCATTGCAGAAAATGTGATTTCCAGTTGGACAACATGTACTCGTGTTCATTAACAATCTTCCTTAAAGACCATAATGAATGCTCATGTTCCTGTTACTGCTGAAAACATTAGTGGGCAGTTAGAAGAATTGCATAATGGAATGTTGGAAAGCAATAAACCGCTACAATTAGAAACATTTTCATATAAAAATAAACTCACATGTGCTGTAAGTATGTTGCATATTGGAAAGTTGTTAGTCTATAATTTTGTAGAAAAAATGTAACAAGCTTCATATGGCACAGAGTCATTTTTATATTACATATTTTATGTCCCAAAAATAGTCATCACTCCCTCTATGACATACATGAGTCTGCCTATGATTCCACATGTACGTTCTGAGCTGTCTACCTTTATTATGGCCATCATGTGAAGGGCTACATTTAAACACCATTTGTACCCTTCTTTTATAAAAAAATAAACGGGATTGAGAGCTCTTTATCCAACGCTTATGCTGAGATTACATATGTCCGGTATCCGAGATATGTGAACTCAGACTAAATTTCGATGCAACTGATGCCACAACTGATGACAACTTGCATGACAACTGATGGCAACTTGTGTAGCATCCGGTGTCCAGTTTTTCCTGAACACCGGACGGGGGAACCCAGCAAGATGCGTTCCACTATTGGGTGCCGGTGCGGTGTGTCTAACCATCCGGCGTTTCACTTTGGAACTATGCCATTCAAATGGGAATGGGATCAGTTCTAGCATCAGTTTCCCTCCGAAGCATTTTCTAAATTTCTACTACAGGGCAGTAAAAAATTAGCTTAGATTTGAAGGTCCAAGTTATGTTTGTAGCAGAATATTAAAGGTGTACTCCGCCCCTAGACATATTACCTCTTATCCAAAGGATAGGGGATAAGATGTCTGATCACGGGAGTCCCACTGCTGGGGACCCCCGCGGTCTTGGCTGCGGCACCCCAGACATCCGGAGCATGGAGCGAACTTTGCTCCGTGCTGGATGACTGGCAATGCGGGGCGGAGGCTCATGATGTCATGGCCACGCCCGACTCGTGATGTCACAGCCACGACCCTCAATGCAAGTCTATGGGAGGGGGTGTGAGGTCCTTCACGCCTCCTCCCTTAGACATGCATTGAGGGGGCTTGGCCATGATGTCTCGAGTGGGGCACGGCTGTGACATCACGAGCCTCCAACAGTGCACCCGACTCTTTAATTGAATCGACTCTTTAATCGATTGTGGGGGTCCCCATGTGCCGTTTCCCCGATGTTCGGATATTGCTGTTCTGTCTTCTGGGCCTGGTATTCTTCAGCATCTTGGAGCCCGACACACCACACAGCGATCATTTTATCGCTCAGCCGGTGATACTCTAAGCACAGTGTCATGTAATGGGCCCGGGCAGCAGGGAGAAGGCAGGGCCCAGGCTTCTTACATGACTCACTAGCCGAGGCGGGACATCGCAGTGATCGCAGTGTGACGCGTCGGGCTCCTAGATGCGGGAAAAGACCAGGCCCAGAAGACAAGAACAGTGATACTGACACATCAATGGAGCGACAGAAGGTAAGTAAGAGTTAGTTTTTTTATTTTTTGCAGCTTTGACACAATGGATACACATCCGGATGACTCCTTTAATATTGTGTTAACAACAAATCTTATTTATAAAAAAAATGTTTTTTTTTTTTTTTTACTGCCCTGTAGTTTGGTTAAGCACAGTAACAACCCTAACAAGATCTATAGTAGTGGCTGTCAACCATCATTCTCTAAACCAAATGTAAATAAGATGCTGAATAGATCTGTACACAGCTTGATATAAGAGAACTTTTATTTTTTTATCTATTTGTTGTCACTCCTCTAACCAATGAGAGAGGATATGTGCTACCCAATCACATCTAGAGGGTCTTCTTCTATAAAGGTGACCCCATGACCTGGATGTTTATTGTCATCTGGGTTATGGATATTTTTGGGGTTCTTCATTTGTGGTGACATTGTACACAGTGACATGTATGAACTGCACATTAATAAAAAGGGTATAGGATGGGAATAAGATGTCAACAAGCTCATGCAGGTGTAAAATAGGTCAGGGGTCCACATACTTTTGGCCATGTAGCAAGTTGTAAATACCCTATTATGATAACTTGTAAACAATAAAAATAACAATAATGACGTATGTCATGGCTTATCTAGAATTAAAACTCATGTGTTCTATCTGTACCAAAATGATTACATGAACGCTTTCCACTGTCAAAACGGATGCAGCAGAACACATTTCTGTCTTTGTATCTGAGCTCTAGTACAACCAGTAACTAGCAGTGCTGCTTAAAATATTTATGTGGGCACCATATTAGTGGAGAGTAGAATGAGACAGTGTTACATGTGTTCTTCT
Source organism: Hyla sarda (assembly GCF_029499605.1). Taxonomy (NCBI): domain Eukaryota; kingdom Metazoa; phylum Chordata; class Amphibia; order Anura; family Hylidae; genus Hyla; species Hyla sarda. The sequence continues at coordinate 204,854,463 of NC_079194.1, read as the reverse complement.
CAATTTCCCTAATGTGCAAGGGGCTTATTTCATCAAATGTCTTCTCCCTTGGAACAAACAAACGTATCAAAAAATAAATATCACATTCCCCCGTCCCCTATATTCCAGCACCTTCCCCAGAGGCATTCTGGTTATCCTGCAGATGTGAATCTCAGCTTCATTATAAAATATTATAAGACAGGTTCTATACAGAGCCCCAAATCTCAGACAGATACTACTAATAAGATGCATCTTACTGAGTAGTATAAATGTATTGTCTGCAGCTGTTGTCTTTCTGAATTTGTAAGTTTTATATGCATTCAGAGGGAAATATCTATCTATCTATCTATCTCATATCTATCTATCTATCTATCTATCTATCTATCTGCCATTTGTCATCTATCTTTCTATCTATCTAATCTGTATATCTCATATCTATCTATCTATCTCATATCTATCTATCTCATATCTATCTATCTATCTATTTATCTATCTCTCTATCTATCTCTCTATCTATCTATCTATCTATCTAATATCTATCTACTTATCTATCTATCTATCTCATATCTATCTATCTATCTATTTATCTATCTATCTATCTATCTGTATATCTCATATCTATCTATCTCATATCTATCTATCTATCTATCTATCTATCTATCTATCTGTATATCTCATATCTATCTATCTATCTATCTATCTATCTATCTATCTATCTATCTATCTATTAATACTGACTAGCTGTCTACCTAAAGTTATCTTTATTATTTCTCTCTTCTATGCCTCCTTTCCTATTTTCAGGATTCCCTTAATCATTTACCACGAATGACTTAAAACTCTGGCACCAAGGGGCATCTATTACCCAATTGTCTCCAGTTCTTCCAGCCTTCAAATAGATTTCTTCAACAATATAAAAGCTTTAATTTATGTTCATATACTGTAAAATCAAAACAAAACAAAGGCCATAAAATTGGTATCAAAACCAATGTTGGAATTATGTCCATTTCTTTAAACAATGCATGCACTGATGGCCATTTTTCCATAGACTTTTATATAAGATACTATTAGATGAGATGCTGTTTTTACTGCAGTTTCTTTTTCTTTTACAGTGTGTGAACATAGCCCATTTAAATTTTTTACTGATTAGATACTAAAATATGTGAATTGTGTATTTTTTGGTTTGTTTCAGTTTTACATTACACATTTTTATTTATATAAAATCTTACATTATGATGGTGTTGGCCACCTTGCCTTAGCTAGTTTTAAGAGTATTTTGAGAAATTCCCCTTGGACATAGGCAGAATAGCCTGGAGTCCACCATATTTGCTAGAATGGCAGAATTTTATTAGCATGCCTTGTGACCAATGCAGAGTTCTTTCCAAAGAAAAGGGAGAGGCTGAGTTTTAAGCACCAGCTGTTATAAGTGTCCTTATTTACTTAAGGCCTAGTGGTCAGAATGAAAACTGCAAGATTTCAGGATTGTTTTACAGGATAATTAAGGGTTAATGTTTCTCCTTGAGGAGAGGGCATTATAAAGGCATGTGTAGACATGGAAGAAAGGATATGCAAAGCATATGGTCCCACAACAAAATGCCTCTCAACAGAGTGCCAGAAACCAAGTCTTTACTGTAAAGGGCAAGAACCCCAAAACAGCTATGTACAGATGGGTATCCTTTCCTTCTGGAGAGATTTCTGGTTTGGCACACATTCCCAGTTATGTTCTATGACCTCTAATTGGAGTGAAAAGTGTTTCAGTAGAGACCCCAACAGATCTTACCTTTTGACATGTCCCACAGACATGTTAATTGAAATGACAGTAACACATTAAAGAGTAGGTAATTCTCTAATGACACATTCTCTTTAACCCCTTAAGGACCAGCGGTTTTTCCGTTTTTGCATTTTCATTTTTTGCTCCTTGCCTTTAAAAAATCATAACTCTTTCAATTTTGCACCTAAAAATCCACCAATTCTACTTTGTAATGACGTCAGTCATTTTGCCCAAAATCTATGGTGAAACGGAAAAAAAAATCATTATGAGACAAAATTGAAAAAACGAAACAAAATGCCGTTTTGTAACTTTTGGGGGCTTCCGTTTCTACGTAGTACATTTTCGGAAAAAATGACACCTTATCTTTATTCTGTAGGTTCATACGCTTAAAATGATACCCTACTTATATAGGTTTGATTTTGTCGTACTTCTGGAAAAAATCATAACTTCATGCAGGAAAATTAATACCTTTAAAATTGTCATCTTCTGACCCCTAGAACTTTTTTATTTTTCCGTGTATGGGGCGGTATGAGGACTAATTTTTTGTGCCGTGATCTGAAGTTTTTAAAGGTACCATGTTTGCATTGATAGGACTTATTGATCGCTTTTTATTCATTTTTTCATGATTCAAAATGTGACCAAAAATGCACTATTTTGGACTTTTGAATTTTTTTGCGCGTACACCATTGACTGTGCGGTTTAATTAATGATATATTTTTATAATTCGGACATTTCCACACGCAGTGATACCATATATGTTTATTTTTATTTTTATTTACACTGTGTTTTTTTTTTATGGGAAAAGGGGGGTGATTCAAACTTTTAATAGGGAAGGGGTTAAATGATCTTTATTCACTTTTTTTTCCACATTTTTTTTGCAGTGTTATAGTTCCCATAGGGGGCTATAACACTGCACACACTGATCTTTTACATTGATCACTGGTTTCTCATAGGAAACCAGTGATCGATGATTCTGCCGCTTGACTGCTCATGCCTGGATCTCAGGCACTGAGCAGTCATTCGGCGATTGGACAGCGAGGAGGCAGGTAGGGACCCTCCAGCTGTCCTGTGAGCTGTTCGGGATGCCGCAATTTCACCGCGGTTATCCCGAACAGCTCCCTGAGCTAACTGGCATACTTTCACTTTCGACACGACGTTCAACTTTGAACGCCGCGTCTAAAGGGTTAATAGCGCGCGGCACCGCGATCAATGCTGTGCGCTATTAGCCACAGGTCCCGGCCATTGTTAGAGCCCCGCTGGGCCCCGCGTTATAGATTGGGAGCGGACACATGACGTTCCAGTACGTCATGTGTCCTTAAGGGGTTAATATATTCTATCAAAAAGTGTATTAAGGAACATTCACTTATACTTACTACCGTAGGTTAGTGCTCTATTAAGTGCTCCTGCTTACAGGAAATCTGTCAGCAGTATCACCCGCACTAAAGCTGTTACACAGGCTGGTAGTGCGGGTGATGTCGATCAAAACGATACTCATGGCATCCAGATTCGCCCAGCCGTTCCTCCGCAATTCGCCTTTTTCTTTTTGTGCAAATGAGGGCCTTGGGGCATGGACGGAGCTCCGAACCAAGCTAGGGGCACGCTGATGTCATTTTTGCCAGGCAAGCGCTCCGTCCGGCTCATCAATATTCATAATCCCCCTCCCTGCTCTTGTGCCCCGTGTTAGTGTACGGTGCATGCGCCGTACACTAACACGGGGCACAAGAGCAGGGAGGGAGTTTATGAATATTAATGAGCCGGGCAAACCACCCACCTGGCGAAGATGACGTCAGCATGCCTCTAGCTTGGTTCGGACCTCTGCCCATGCCCCGAGGCCCTCATTTGCATAAAAAGAAAAAGGCGAATAGCGGCGGAATGGCTGGGCGAATCTGGACGCGGTGAGTATCATTTTGATCAGCATCACCCGCACTACAAGCCAAGCTTTAGTGCAGGTGATACTTCTGACAGATTTCCTTTAAGAAGAAGAAACCCAGAACTCAAGTATACATGTTTGTTGCCATAAGGAGAGGGAGATAAGCAGCTGCAAGATATATCTGGCAACGTTTATCACCCACTGAAAAATTATCGAGCAACCATACATGATAACCCACATATGCATCATAGGACACTACTACTTAAAAGGGGCCACACTAAATGGACCCACCGATAATGAAAAATAAAACATTGCTCTGGGGCTTCTATGTACCCTGATCTACATTTGGCCACAATAATCATTGGAGCAGCGCAACCCTATCTTACTGCTGACTGTATGGGTGAGAACCTCACGGATTCATGATAAGTATAAGGACACCTTTTAGCTATTAAAGTACATGAGCATGCAACATATACAGTCATTTAAACAATACATTTTTGCTTTCATATACATAAATATTACTCTACAGACATGTTGTGAACAAAGCCATAACTAATAAAATGTTACAGTTCATACATATTATTTTATTAACATTGTAATGGTTAACCAGCCTGAAACTAAAAATGAACCACTCAGCAATAATACCAAATATTACCACATAGAATTCCCTTTACATACAATTGTCACCTGACAGTCTGAATAATTCAATAATATTATGATGTAATATTTGTCCCAAAGTTAAAAGAAACTGATTTTTTGGAATTTGTTTAAATGGTTTCCACACTATTTATGAATGGTGACCTTACATACGTGGAAGATCATGAGAAAGGGGAAACAGGGTTGTGCTGTGTAAATAATTTCCTGATTGTTAGTTAATGATAATGATAATTATTTTGTCTTATTAATTAACTTGTTTCTAACTAGGCTACAGTGGAAGGCAAAACCTGTGTTTCCTGTATCTCAACATTGTAATATCACTTGTTCTAGTTATCTAATGCTAGCTGGCAATAAGATAGCTTTAGATCTATAAGACAAGCACCCTGTTGAGGTGAAGTAGAAGAGGATACCAGGATTGTGTTTCTAGAACAGACAGAAGTCCTTGGCTTGCAGATAAAGGGGTAAGTCCAATGTTGTGGATACATTTTATGCTGCATCACAAGCAGCACGTACATAGCCATCCCACAATATACACAGGCAGCTATACACATGAGATGTCAGCCAAATAATACATTGAGCCCACATGAACACTGAATGGGGAGGTAAGTTGCTGCCAGATGCCTCTGGCGAAGTGGACATTTGAAATTCAGCATGGCTAATCCTTAACTACCCCAACATCATCTGTTGGGGTAGAATTGGGAGGCCCCAATACACATGGTCTCAGGGTTTGTCTGGGCATTTGGCTAAGGCTGGGTTCACATAACGTTTTTGCCATACTGTTTTCAATCCGTTTTTCGAAAGAAAACCGTATGGCAAAAAACGGATGGAACAGTATGGGAGAAAGTAAACCGTATGCGTTTTAAAACAGTATACTGTTTTTAAAAGTGCATACAGTTCCGTCCATTTTTATAGAAAAAAAACCCCATACATCTTTGAAAATTTTGTCCATTTTTAATGGGAGGGGTCTTGGGTGGGGACTTTAGGATGCAAATGCGCATGTGCAAAGTAATAACCGTATACGGTTTCCCATACGGAACCATATACATGTGCGTTTCCCATTGACGTCCATGTTGAAAAAAAAACGTATGCGGTTGCAGTACGGTTTTTAAACCGGCGTCAAAACTGTGGTTGACCACGATTTTGTCTCCAGTTTAAAAACCGTACTGCAACCGCATACATTTTTTTTTTAACATGGATGTCAATGGGAAACGCACATGTATACGGTTCCATACGGGAAAACGTATACGGTTTTTACTTTGCACATGCGCATTTGCATCCTAAAGTCCCCACCCAAGACCCCTCCTATTAAAAATGGACAACATTTTCAAAAACGTATGGGTTTTTTTTCTATAAAAACTGACGGAACTGTATGTACTTTTAAAAACAGTATACGGTTTAAAAACGCATACGGTTTACTTTTTCCCATACTGTTCCATCCGTTTTTTTGCCATACGGTTTTCTTTAGAAAAACGGATTGAAAACAGTATGGCAAAAACGTGATGTGAACCCAGCTTAACACATGTCTAATTTGTACGGGGGCCTTATCTTTGGAGGGTGTTTTTTTGTCTAAAACACATTACCTGTTCCACCTAGCAATTAAAATGACACCAGGTTAGGGAAAATGTTGGGGTTCTAGAAAAAGATTGCAACACTATGCGCTATACAATCTCAGTGCCCAGGCTGCTGGAAGCAGCTTTGGACATTAGGGCACCGATCAGAGACCAATTCAGCCGGTTTCCATTCATTTAACCTTAGATGCCACAGTCAATATCGAGAATGACATCTATAGTGTTTTACAGGGAGAGGAGCCTCCCTTTGCTAGTTGCAGGTGCCCTGTTATCCTATTGCAGAGGATTAAGGCTTCACTATAGCAGCCTGGGGCCTTAAAGGGGACCTCCACGATCTTCCTGCTGCACACATTAGTTTAGAGTATCGGGTGCAGCGCCGGAAGCTCGTGTGGTCACGACCACGCCCGCTCGTGATGTCACGGCCAAGCCCCCTGAATGCAAGTCTATGGGAGGGAGAGTTGCATTCAAGGGGCATGGCCATGACGTCACGAGCGGGGCATGGCCATGACATCACGAGCCTTCACTCCACATCGCAAGTCATCCTCCACTAAGCGAAATTTGCTCCGTGGACCGGATGTCTGGGGTGCCACAGCCGAGATCGCAGGGGTCCCTAGCGACGGGACCCCCGTGATCAGATATCTTATCCCCTATCCTTTGGATAGGGGTAAGATGTCTGGGGGCAGAGTACCCCTTTAAAATAAGTCCCTCAGCTCTTCCATAAGCTTCTGCCTATTAAGTCATAATGCTATACTATGTATTTTAAAGTATTTTAGAAGCAATCAAACTACTGCATCTTCAAGTCTCCTGGGGGCAAAAATAAAATTCTACAATTGAGTTTAATAAAGTTTCTTAAAAAAAAAAAAATACTATATTTTGTAGTGCTGCACTCATAACAATCTGTAAAATAAAGTTAACTCCTTAATTTATGAACTGTAAAAAAAGGCATATTATGAATTGTTTGCTTCCCCATTTCAGAAAATCATAAAAATGAATGAATGACTGAAGGAATGAATGAATGAATCAATCAATCAATCATATGTACCCTAGAGTAGTAACAAGTTGAAACCGATTGGCAAAAAACCCTCATATGGGTACCATGATGGAAAAAAAAAGTTATGGCTCTTGTAAAAACTAAAAACAAACACCCAAACAATCCGATCCTCCTTCATAAATTATGGTAAATTATAGTATAGCTAAATAAATGGGAGTAAATGGACAGGAACATGTCCTTATTTAATACAAAATCAAGAAATTACAGAGCGCTATCTACTATATGTGTATAGTGTAAAGCTAGCCTATAGGCGGAGAGTTGTGTGGCCCCCATTTACCTTAGACAGGTGGCCAAACCTGTCAATAGCTGCAAGTTTGGCTAAATTAGGAGTAAAGGCACCTTAACCACAGTAGAGCTGATTATCTCATCTACCTCTAATGATAATGAAATGACTCCACTTATTAAGTCACTGTCTATACAGCACAGCTGCTAAGTAACATTCAGAAAACAGTACGTGCCAGGTTGTTTTGAAATGCTTTACATTTGCCTGCTTTAAAAATTCATGTGCAAACCAGGGCTTGTGCAAAAATATGCAACTTTTTACACCAGAAACCTGGTGTAACTTTATTCCACTGTCTTTACAGTATAGATGTAAGGGATGCTTATATGAACATTATCTGGGGAAGTTAACACATGCCACAAAGTGGGGAGGGTTTAGAAGTAGGAGGTGTCACCAGGGCCGCCATCAGGGGGTACAGCCTGTACCCCAGTAGGGGGCCCGGAGCCCTATGGCTGCACCCTGCCAGTAACTCCCATGCTAGGAACCGTGGTGGCACGGTCCCTGCAGTTGGGTAACCCGATCCTTCTACTGCGGGCCCCGTCGCACCCCCTGCGACTGGGCTGGAAGGTGAAGTGGGGCCACCAGGGGATCCGGGACACCTGTCCTGAATTCCCGAGTGGCTGCAACTTTCAACATTGAGTGCGCCTTTAAGAGGCACACAGTGTTGAACGTGCACCATGGTGGAGGCTCCATCCTGTCGCTCTAGCCTGGGCTTTCTGTGCGGCAGCGGCTCCTAATGATGCTGTCCACACAGGAGGCTGAGACAGAAGATGAACTTCAGGAGCTGCGGGGGAACGAAGGAGAGGTGAGTGGTGTTTTTTTTTTCTTTTTTCTTTTCTATGGTGGCAATCTAAGGGGGCATAATTTATAGCTGCAATCTAAGGGGGCAATGTAAGAAGGGGAATATTGATCTATGGGAGCAATGTAAGGGGACATAATGATCTATGGAGCAATGTAAGGGGGCATAATCTATGGGGGCATACTTATCTATGAGGGCAATGTAAGGGGGCATACGAATCTATGGGGGCAATGTAAGGAGGCATAAGAATCTATGGGGTAAATGTAAGAGTGGCATAATATTCCATGGGGGTAATGTGAGGGGGCATAATATTCTATGAGGGCAATGTGAGGGGGCATATTCTATGGGGGAAATGTAAGGGGGCATGATAATCTAAGGGGGCAATGTAAAAGGGCATAATAATCTATGAAGACAATATAAGGGGGCATGGGGGCATAATAATCTTTGGGGGCACTGTAAGGTGGCCTAATGAACTATGTGGGCACTGTAAGAGGGCCTAATTAATATGGTGGCAAAGAAAGGGGGCTTAATTAATATGGGTGAAGCATAAAAAAGCCCAATAACCTATAGGAACAATGTTTGGGGCCTAATACTCTATGTTGGCAATGTTTGGACCCTAATACTTTAAGGGGGCAATGTTGTGACCTGCTACTTTATGGGGGTAATGTGAGGGGGCCTGCTACTCAGGAGGCAATGTGAGAGAACCTTACGCTATATGGGAGCAATATATGGGGGCCTAATACTATACAGAGACAGAGGGGCCTGTCTACAGGGGGTTTGTGTAAAGGTGATGATTTTGCTGTAGCAAGAATCCTAAAATATTTGTCTGGCAGATTTGGTGAAGATGAGTTATGATCTTGAGACGTCTTCATGATGACCCAGAGCACATGGAGAAGACAGAGAAAAGTGAACAACTCTGAACAGAGAAGACGCCCCCTGTGAGTATGTGACTGTAATCACTTATACAGTCTGGAGCACCTGTGTACAGCTGGTGATATTCTGTATGGTCCAGGCCTTGGCCTTGAGTTGTTTAAGGGGCTCCGGAATTTCTCCAACAAATCTACTATAAACTTACACTAAATCATATACAGTGGGGCAAAAAAGTATTTAGTCAGCTACCAAGTGTGCAAGTTCTCCCACTTAAAAAGATGAGAGGCCTGTAACTTTTATCATAGGTATACCTCAACTATGAGAGACATGATGAGAAAAAAATCCATAAAATCACATTTATAAAGAATTGATTTGCAAATTATGGTGGAATAATAAGTATTTGGTCAATAACAAAAGTTCAGCGTGAATATACCCTTTGTTGGCAATGACAGAGGTCAAACATTTTCTGTAAGCTCACTAGTGTTGCTCGCGAATATTCGCAATGCGATTTTTATTCGCGAATATGTGATATTCGCGAATAAAATTCGCATTGCGAATATTCACGAATATAGCACTATATATTCGTAATTACGAATATTCGTTTTTTTTGTGTTTTTTTTTTTCACAGTACACATCACAGGGATCATCCCTCTCTGCTTCCAGCTTGTGTGGTGTAAAGAAGGCTCTAATACTACTGTGTGAGACTGGTGTGCGAATTTTCACACATGCGAAAATTCGCGTATGTACATTTTCGCATATGCGAATTTCCGCTTATGCTAATTTTGCATATGTTAATTTTCGCATATGCGAATTTCCCACAGTGATCACCCCTCTCTGCTTCCAGCTTGTGTGGTGTAAAGAAGGCTCTAATACTACTGTGTGAGACTGCTGTGCGAATTTTCGCACACGCGAAAATTTACATATGCAAATATTCGCATATGCGAATTGTCACTTATGCTAATTTTCGTATATGCGAATTTCAGCTTATGCTAATTTTGCATATGTTAATTTTCGCATATGCGAATTTCCCACAGTGATCATCCCTCTCTGCTTCCAGCTTGTGTGGTGTAAAGAAGGCTCTAATACTACTGTGTGAGACTGGTGTGCAAATTTTCGCACATGCGAATTTCCACTTATGCTAATTTCGCATATGTTAATTTTTGTATATGCGAATTTCCGCTTATGCTAATTTTGTATATGTTAATTTTCGCATACGCGCATATGCGAAAATAAAACGAGAATATTACGAATATGCGAATATTCGCGAATATTCGTCCATATATTCGCAAATTCGAATATGGCCTATGCCGCTCAACACTAAAGCTCACACACATTTGCTGGTATTTTGGCCCATTCCTCCATGCAGATCTCCTCTAGACTAGAGCAGTGATGTTTTGGGGCTGTCGCTGGGCAACACGGACTTTCAACTCCCTCCAAAAGGTTTCCTATGTCTATTGCCTTTGTTACTTTGGTCCCAGCTCTCTGCAGGTCATTCACTATGTCCCCCTGTGTGGTTCTGGGATTTTTGCTCACCGTTCTTGTGATCATTTTGATACCACGTGGTGAGATCTTGCGTGGAGCCCCATATCGAGGGAGATTATCAGTGGTCTTGAATGTCTTCCATTTTCTAATATTTGCTCCCACAGTTCATTATTTCACACCAAGCTGCTTGCCTATTGCAGATACAGTCTTCCCAGCCTTGTGCAGGTCTACAATTTTGTTTCTGGTGTCCTTTGACAGCTCTTTGGTCTTGGCCATAGTGGAGTTTGGAGAGTGACTGTTTGAGGTTGTGGACAGGTGTCTTTTATACTGATAACAAATTCAAACAGGTGCCAATACAGGTAACGAGTGAAGGACAGTGGAGACTCTTAAATAAGAAGCTACAGGTTTGTGAGAGCCAGAAATATTGATTGTTTGTAGGTGACCAAATACTTATTTTCCACCATAATTTGCAAATAAATTCTTTAAAAATGTGATTTTATGGATTTTTTTTCTCATTATGTCTCTCATAGTTGAGATATACCTATGATGAAAATTACAGGCCTCTCTCATCTTTTTAAGTGGGAGAACTTGCACAATTGCACAAAGACAGGTTGACACTTAAAGGGGTACTCCGGTGGAAAACTATTTTTTTTTATTCAACTGGTGCTAGAAAGTAAAATAGATTTGTAACTTACTTCTATTTAAAAATCTTAATCCTTCCAGGACTTATCAACTTCTGTATACTACAGAGGAAGTTATTTTCTTTGTGAATTTCTTTTCTGTCTGACCACAGTGCTCTCTGCTGACACCTCTGTCCGTGCCAGGAACTGTCCAGAGCAGGATAGGTTTGCTATGGGGATTTGCTCCTACTCTGGATAGTTCCTGATATGGGCATCAGGTGTCAGCAGAGAGCACTGTGGTCAGACAGAAAATAAATTCCTCTGCAGCATACAGCAGCTGATAAGTACTGGAAGGATTAAGATTTTTAAATAGAAGTAATTTACAAATCTGTTTAACTTTCTGGCATCAGTTGATTTGAAAAAAACTTTTTTCCACCGAAGAACCCCTTTAATGGATCAGTTACTTTTGTGAAAGGAAGAAGTGAAATCAAGAGTTGAGCGAACTTACAGTAAATTGGCTCGTAGCGAATCTCGCAGCTCGGCTGTTGATTACTTTAGTCTGCATAACTGAATTCAGCTTTCCAAGGGCTCCAGTTGCCTAGAAAAGGTGGATACAGACCTAGGAGACTTAAGACTGTCATCCCAGACTTTTCCAGGCAACCAGAGCCCTTGGAAAGCTGAACTAATTTACGCAGACTAAAGTAATAAACAGCAGAGCTGCAAGGTTTGCTACAAGCCAATTTACTGTAAGTTCACTCAACTCTTGTGAAATCTATGTTTCTTTTTACTGCAATAAATGTTGGATTTGCCTTAAGGAAATCATATCTATCCTAAAGATATAGGGGGGTATGTATGAAGCTTTTTACCCTGTTTTTTTGTCTGTGATTTGTTGCAATTTTTCCTTTATGTCATTTTTTGCGACAAACAATTGCCCCAAATGGTTTAGAACAAAATCACTGATTTCAGTTACAATCATTCTTTTGTCTGGAATTCATTAATTGCAACTTTTTGATTTGGCGCAAGTTCAGGCGCAAATACCTTCATTTAGGCGCAAATCTACACTATGAATAAAGTGACAGAGAAAATAGCTACAACAATAGAATGTCCCAAAGTCAGATTTACTGCCTGGAATTCTGGGGTCTGTGCCTTTTGTAGGGCTACATTTGTGCCAAAATTACAAACTTGTGTACGACAATTGATAATTTTGGCGCAAATATGCTCCATTTGACGCAAAAAAACATACATAAAATCACACATTGCTACACCACTATTGATACATGTCCCCCATAGCGCAGAATAATGTCCTGTCTACCAGAGACAGAGAATTAACTTATTCCCACCCTGCAAACCAATAATATGACATGGTTCATGATCAGTAATACAGACCGCTATATTATTATGCAATGGTATATCTTTGTACATGTATGATGCCTTGCAGCCACTTTATAAAGTTGATGGGAGATATTTACGAATAATGGGGGGCATTTATCATTGAAGGTGTAAGTGAAGCATTTTTCTACACCTTTTTGTGTGCTGGTAATGTGTAGGAACACCATATTTATTAAATGGTCGCAGAGCATTTTATACATTTTGTGCAGGTCACATTTTCTGACATTTTTCTTTTCACACACACCAAAAAGCTAAGCTAAGTCTGGGCTGGTGTAGTTTAGAGACTTTTCAGTGGCTTTGCACCTATTTTGCACCTTTTTACAAAAAGGCGCAGTTCATAAAACCCTTCTATATCATAAAGTTCAACAAAGTGTAAATGAAAGCACTAACCATGTCATTCTGCAAAAGCTGTTCTTCAATTGTGGTGGCCACGGGTGAGGTCCGCAGCCACCGCTACGCTGGGGTTAGCTACTTGGTTCTTGGGGGTATTAACCCAGGGTCAGATGGTATTAACCCTTAATGTCAGGTGACGCCACTGTAGTCTTGGTATCTCCCGAGGTACTACAGGTCCCGGGAACTCCGTCTCCCCACAGGCTAGCAAGGAAAGAATTGACTCCACACTAGGTTGCAGTTTAACGGAGGCTTTACTAACTTGAAGATAGGTGGTACAATCTTCACAGCGCTCAACCAAAGTCTCCCAAAGGGTTAACGGACAGTCTCTAGAGGACCACACAGCTTGCAGTGCCTGGACTTGATATTGCATATATGCTTGGCTCTTACGGCCGGACTAGGAGTTTTAGCTCTGCGCTATATTAGGCTTGAGATTAACCCGATAACGACCATGGACGAGTATAGATTGGCGGGCGTTCCCGCACCTGGACGTCTATACTCTTCCATTATTCTTGTGGGTGCTGCCCAGTGCACCCACGAGATCGCGACAGGGACTCGGCTGTATCACACAGCCGGGACCCTGCTGCACTGCCAGGACCGAAGTAAACTTCGGTCCCGGCAGTTTTAACCCTTACAGCCGCGGTCGGAAGTGACCGCGGGCTGTAAGTGTTATGACAGAGGGAGGGAGCTCCCTCTGTCTCCTCTGCAGCACCCCGCATCGCGATCGCGGGGTGCTGCGTGTAATACGAGGCTGGCCGGGGCCTTCCGCACTGCCGGGAGTGAAGTCACTGCCGGGGTTAAAGTCACTTACTGAAGTGTTGGTAGATTTGTGGCTTTTCGCCGGAAGATAATGATTTGTCCTTTAAGAATCCTCTGATCAAGGCTGAAGTAAAGGCTTGATATTTCTCCGCTCTGTACTCTGACTGAAATGAGTTGCTGTTTCTTCACTCTGAACTCAACTTCTCTCCTGAACTCCTGCACTCCACTCCACTCAGCTTCTCTCCACACTTGAACTCTCCAGAACTGAACTACACACCAGAACTGAACTACACAGGAAATACCACCCCTCATGAGGGAAGGCTAAACTAAAGCCCATTGGCCAGGCAGCTGTGGACCATAGAGTTGTCTGTCTCCCCTTTAGGATTAACAATAAAGTTACATACAATTAATAACATATTACCTTACACAAAAGTTTAGTCTAGCCCTCAGTCCTCCACTCTCACATACCCTGACTGAACATGAGGTTGCTAGGTAACATACTTAAAGCTATAGATACCTAATAACAGATTATTAAGTTATAACAGTGCAAATACACATTAGAAATGGTTGAGTCCCTGCAGGGGAGCCCCCAGGACACTGGAGGTCTCAATCTGACAGGGCCTATAATACCTTGACACAATGTACTAGTACTGGGATACCACACAGTCTTTATTCTTGGAACATACTGTAGTGCACAGAGGGGGTGAGGGTGCAGGGCGGCAGGATGGTGTAGGCAGGGGAAACCTTCCATATCATGTGTGTTGCCAAAATCAGTGGATTGCAACTAAAAATCAGCAGAAATGTGTAAGCCAAAAGGCGCAAAAAAGGCTCAAATAATGATAAATGTCGGCCAATGGCTGTGGTATGTTTTTTTTTTTACTCCTTTTTTTTATGGGTGGCTTTTAACTCACTGCACCAAATTTACAAAAAAGCGCAAGTCGGGCTATAAATTTGGTGCAATTTCAAAAATGACATATGTCATATGTGTTAATTTACCCACCTTAAAGGTGAGTGTTACAGGAAGCTCTTTCAGAGGTGATTCCTTCTGTGTTAAACTTAATTGTACCAAATATCCAGACTTTTAGAAATGTCCATCCTAACCATATTGAAAAATGTTTCCAAATTCTAAACAAAATTTTTTGGAATAGCAAGGTGGTCTGCTTATATTACCGAGTAATTTTAACTATTTTTTGTAATGTGTGTTTTCTATGGCACTTTTTTATGGAGGTGATTTGCGCCTTTTTAAAAAGTTTGCGCCAATTCTTTTAAAAAAGACGCATTTTTATAAATTCCTGACCACTGCAAAAAGCCGACTGAAAACACACATACTGCCGCCAAGGAAAGAAATGTGCGTAAATGAAAAGGCGCGACAAAAGGAAAGGCACTGCACCAAATTTTTGCGCCAGATTAACCACAGAAAACAAGGGAAAAGTGCTTTATAAACACCCCCGATGTCCTGTGTTAACATGTTAAAGGGGTACTCCGGTGAAAACCTTTTTTCTCTTAAATCAACTGGTGGCAGAAAGTTAAACATATTTGTAAATTACTTCTATTAAAAAATCTTAATCCTTCCTGTACTTATTAGCTGCTGAATACTACAGAGGAAATTCTTTTCTTTTTGGAATGCCCTTAGCATACATCTGCTATGCACGGTTGCTAAAATGGACAGAGATGTCAGCAGAGAGCACTGTTCTCGCGATGTCATCAGTGTTCCAAAAAGAAAGGAATTTCCTCTGTAGCATTCAGCAGCTAATAAGTACTGGAAGAATTAAGATTTTTTAATAGAAGTAATTTACAAATATGTTTAACTTTCTGCCACCAGTTGATTTAAAAGAAAAAAGGTTTTCACCGGAGTACCCCTTTAAATGCCTCAGTCAATAGGCACATAAGGAATTTAAAAGAGGAAGAGGGCTCCCTCTGTCAACCCATAAGCACCTCAGCTAAGTAATAAGTGGGTGTCACTGGGTCACAAAGTCCCCCAGGTCTGCCATTGGTTAAATACATTTTTTGGTCATACCAGACTGTAATTATATAACTAAGCATTATACAGTATTATACAAGAGATCAACTTATCTTACAAATCTGAGACAAAAAAACAAAAAACTAAATTAAATAAAGTGTAATTAAAAAAATGTAAAAACAATGGAATAATTGCTGTTTCCCTGCAAACCAACCAACCAAAAAAATAAATACAGTGACCCCTCGACATACGATGGCCCCCGACATACGATCATTTCAACATGCGATGGCCTCTCAGAGGCCATCGCATGTTGAAGGCAGCATCAACATACGATGCTTTTTTTATGTCGGGGCCATCACATAAACGGCTATCCGGCAGCACTGACTGCTTCAGCTGCCACCGGATAGCCGTTTACAGTGCCCCGTAAGCTCCGGTGATGGTCACTTACCTGTCCTCGGGACTCCGGCGCGTCCTCTTCAGGATCCTATGCATCGTCGGCGCTCCCCATTGACATCATCAGGTCCCTGCGCACGCCGTCCCGTCATCCAATAGGAGTGGCGTGCGTAAGCGAAGTGATGGCGGCGACGGAGAGCGCGGATGCCGGGGAAGAAGAAGCCTTGCCGGAGCATCGGGGACACCCCGGGGACGCGGCGACAGCGATGGACGGCGACATCCCGGGCAGCGGTGACGAGCGGTGACGGTCCGGAGCGGCGGGGACAGGTGAGTACAATTTTCTCTAACAGTGGTCTACAACCTGCGGACCTCCAGATGTTGCAAAACTACAACACCCAGCATGCCCGGACAGCCAACGGCTGTCCGGGCATGCTGGGTGTTGTAGTTTTGCAACATCTGGAGGTCCGCAGGTTGTAGACCACTGTCCTATACTTTACATTGCACGGATCCCTCAACATACGATGGTTTCAACAAACGATGGTCCATTTGGAACAGATTACCATCGTATGTTGAGGGACCACTGTAAAATATAACATATTTAGATGAATAAAATATTATCAAGAATGGACAGTCACCAAGTTCTATTCATATCAATGTCACTATATTAAATGCATGGGCTTTTCTATATAAGGGACGTAGAAATGCTATGCTGCATAGTGAAAAAGCCTTTCACCAAATGTAAGCAACTGTAATAAATACGAATAATGATTCTTCCCAAGCACAGGGGAAGCCTCAGTCCTGCTCCATACGTCTAGACCAGAGGTATTTTAAGTACAGTGCATCTCTCCTTCATTAACTTTCCTTGCACACATCGCTGCATGCATCTGAAAATAACTTGGCATACTGGGAGACGTTTATCTCTTTTATCGTGGGACCTGATCCAATTATATAAGTGCACATTTACATCTGCATTCATCAGGCCAGGAGCAGGGAGAGGTTTAGTTTGCTATAAGCAAATAAAGTCAATTTCTTATTTAAAAAAAAAAAAAAAAAAAAAGTGAATGTTTCTGGACAAAGAATAGCAGATTACATTTGATGATTGATGCACAAGGGGATGAGGACAGTCGGGATTTCAAGTACCTTGAGCCTTGTACAATATCTGGATATATGAATCATAGAGCTAGTGAAATTGGAGTTTCAAACAGGTAGGTTAAAAATAAATAAATACATTAATTAATAAATAAATACATGTTGTGTTGATCACAAAATGTGTGTTTTAAAAGGATGGTTACATTGCCATTGCAGGTGCAAACCTATGATAATGCACCTGTGTGACCGACGTGACTCTTCAGGACATTCAGAACATTTGCCCTCTGATCAGGGGGTCAGGACCCAAGTGTCCAGGCAGAATGATTCCACTGCTATAGCTGTATAGCCTGGGGTCTGGTGGTTTACTCACTCAAACAATCAGATTGCTTCAGGGGTTCTCCGGTGGAAAACTTATTTTTTTTTAAATCAACTGGTGCAAGAAAGTTAAACAGATTTGTAAATTACTTCTACTAAAAAAAATCTTAATTCTTCCAATACTTATTAGCTGTTGAATACTACAGAGGAAATTATTTTCTTTTTGGAACACAGTGCTCTCTGCTGACATAATGAGCACAGTGCTCTCTGCTGACATCTCTGTCCATTTTAGGAACTGTCCAGAGCAGCTATGGGGATTTTCTCCTACTCTGGACTGTTCTTAAAATGGACAGAGATGTCAGCAGAGAGCACTGTGCTCATGATTCAGCAGAGAGCTCTGTGTTCCAAAAAGAAAATAATTTCCTCTGTAGTATACAGCAGCTAATAACTATTAGAAGGATTAAGATTTTTTTTTTTATAGAAGTAATTTACAAATCTATTTAACTTTCTGGCACCTGTTGAAAAAAAAAGTTTTCCACCGGAGTACCCCTTTAACCCGTTAAGGACCAAGAGCATACAGGTACACCTTTGCTCCCTGGTACTTAAGGACCAAGGGCGTACCTGTAGGAATTTCGGTCCTGTCGCGTGCCGGGTGGGGACCGGACTGGGGTGACTGTTGATATCTATCAGCAGGCACCCCGTGCAAATACCCAGGGGGTCATTAGACCCCCCCATGTCGTCGATTGCCGCAAATCGCCGGTGAATTCAAATCAGCGATTTGCGCCGATTCAGGGTAATACGTGTCTATGGTGACATGTTGACCCGGAAAATAAGGGGGATCGGGGTTGTCCAAGACACCCATGATCCCCCTGAAGGGATAGAAGTGAGGTGGCAGGGGTGCCATCCCTCCTATCCCTGCTATTGGTCATCTAGAAGCAACGACCAATAGCAGATCGGGGGCGGGAGGATTAACTTTCAGTTTCCCCGTTCTGCCCACCCACAATAGGCGGGGCTGAATGGGGAAACAGAGGAGGACCGGCGCCGAAGTCCACTTACCCATCGGCGGCGGCAGCGGGCGGCCATCGGCGGCGGAGATCGGCGGCAGAAGAGGACGGCGATGAGGCTCCCTGGATCCTAAGGAAGGCGGTGAGTTGCCTAGCAACATCTGGAGGGCTACAGTTTGAGACCACTATACAGTGGTCTCTAAACTGTAGCCCTCCAGATGTTGCAAAAATACAACTCCCAGCATGCCCAGACAGCTGTTTGCTGTGTGGGCATGCTGGAATTTGCAGTTTTGCAACAGCTGGAGGGCAACAGTTTGGAGATCACTGTGCAGTGGTCTCTGAACTGTAACCCTCCAGATGTATTGGTGACAATACAGGTGCATTACATTAATCATTAGACATTGTGTCCACCCTCCACCCATGATTGGGTAGATGGGCGGTCATGTGATATCAAATCTGTCAAAATGTCAAATAACAGACTTAAACTCTAAAAATATTAACATTATTACTTCCCCACATGGAGCGACGGAGTCCGCAGGGATCAGCAATTCGTTTCCGACCCTCCGATTGTTGATAGTTCTGACCATTCCCATGCATCTGAGTCGCCATCTGTTCGCTCCTCCGTTTGTAAACAAAGGAGCTGCGGCTGCGCGGATCCCACATAGATCTCTGCCCAGCCTTCATTCCATAGTGTCGTCAGTGAACAATCTGCGCATGCGCGGGTGCTCCGTGCATCGATTCTGGCCGTTCTGCAGTGAGTGCACAGAGACCGCTGTCAATAAATGCAGCAGCTCTGTGAACTATATTCACCAGGATCATGGCCAATAGGATTGCTTATAGGACAGACTGAAAACTGACGACAATATATAGTGAAAAAAGAGGGGGTTGTGTGTATTCTTCGGTAGAATTGCATAAAGTTCCGTGCGTCTTCTCGCTCCATGTGGGTTAGGTGTGAACAAGGTGTCTAAAAATGATACAAAAATACAAAAAGTTACACAAAGTTAAAATGTAATAAAACCAACGCCTCCCATCGTTTATCATTATAAAGAAAGTATTCACGTATTCCTGTACAGAGAAGAATAGAAAAGAACAAGAGAAAAAGTGAGAAAAATAAAAAGTGTAAATAAAAAGCAAAAAAGCAAAAAAACAAAAAGACAAAAATAAATAAAAATGAACTAAAAAAACAAAGAAACCAAAAAAAATTAATCAGCATAAAGATGAACATAAAAAATAAAAATAAAAATAAAAATAAATATATAAAATAAAAAATAAAAAATAATAAATTAATAAAATATAGAATATAAAAAATAAACAAAAACTAAATAGTAAATAAAATATAAAAAATAAAAAATAAACAATAAACAATAAAAAATAAAAAAATAAAAAATAAAAAATAAAATATAAAAAATAAAAAATAAAAATTAATAAATAAATAAATAATAAAATAAAAAATAAATAATAAAAAATAAATAAAATATAAAAAATAGAAAATAAATAAAAAATAAAAATAAAAATAAATAATGAAAAATGAAAAATAAATAATTAAAAATAATAATAAAAAGTGGATAAAAATAAATATGAAAATGAAAAATAAAAATGAAAAAAAATTGATAGTAAATGAATAAAGAAAACAGATAGAAGTCACCCATGAATCCACTTCACATAAAGGGTTTCAAATTAAAATCTACATTAAGTCCCTGTGGATGCAAAGTGTTTAATCTATGGATCCATTTAAGTTCTTTTTGTTTCAGGATCCTCTCCCTGTCCCCACCGCGTCTAAGCGGGGGGACATGGTCGATGACCCGGAAGCGTAACTGACTAATATTATGGCCCTTCTCTAGAAAATGTCGGGGGATAGGGAGGTCCACTTTGCCTGTCCTAATGGAAGATTTATGACCATTGAGCCGAATGCGGCATACGTTTGTGGTCTCCCACACATAATATAGCCCACAAGGGCATTGTAGCAGGTACACCACAAATGATGACCTGCATGTGAAACGGTTCTCAATGGTAAATCTTTCTCCTGTTTGTGGATGAGAGAAACTGTCCCCTTTAATAATATTGTTGCAGTGGCTGCAGCCAAAACAAGGGAAATTTCCCTTCTTTCTGCCCAGCCACTGTGTCTCTTGTTTTTTTCTCTGTTTGTCACTACCAATGTCAGATTTTACTAGCATATCCCTGAAATTACGCCATTACAGGGGGGTTAGCAAGGTTAGTTGTACGTTGTATAATACTCCAATTATTCCTTATTATGGCAGCAATTTTGTTACTCAGCGTGGTGAACGTAGATACAAAAGGTATTCTATCAGTGGTGTTCTTTATCTTGGGTTGTAATAACTCACTTCTAGTGATCTCAGATAATCTTGATCTATGTTTAGATTCTGGGGATAACCTCTTTTCTTGAATTTAGAACACATTTCGTCCAGTCTATCCTCCAGATGTTTAGAGGGTGAAACGATTTGTTTCACCCTCAACATCTGGCTCCATGGTAAGGATTTAACCATGGGTCTGGGGTGAAAACTGTCAAAAAATAACAAATTGTTCCTGTCTGTCTCCTTTGTAAATAGATCTGTGGTCAATCTCTGGTCACATAGATATACAGTTGTGTCGAGAAATTGAAGTGATTCGGTGGATTTCACCATTGTGAACTCCAATTCTGGGAAAATGTTATTGATTTCAACAAAAAATTGGTCCAATTCCACAATTGACCCTGTCCAGACGACAAACGTGTCGTCAATATAACGAAGCCACGTCTGTATGTGTCTGAACAGGGCCGATTGGTATATGTAAGTAGTTTCAATGTCCGCCATGTAAATGTTCGCATAGCATGGCGCCGCATTCGAGCCCATGGCTGTTCCCCTGTTCTGGACATAGAGATCATCCCCAAACAGGAAATAATTCCATCTGAGGATGATCCCCAATAGGTCCAGAACAAGGGAACAGGCACCCTCTGTCAGACTTAAACTCTATAAATATTAACATTATTACTTCCCAACATGGAGCGACGGAGTCCGCAGGGATCAGCAATTCGTTTCCGACCCTCCGATTGTTGATAGTTCTGACCATTCCCATGCATCTGAGTCTATTTACAAAGGAGACAGACAGGAACAATTTGTTATTTTTTGACAGTTTTCACCCCAGACCCATGGTTAAATCCTTACCATGGAGCCAGATGTTGAGGGTGAAACGAATCGTTTCACCCTCTAAACATCTGGAGGATAGACTGGACGAAATGTGAGACACAGTGGCTGGGCAGAAAGAAGGGAAATTTCCCTTGTTTTGGCTGCAGCCACTGCAACAATATTATTAAAGGGGACAGTTTCTCTCATCCACAAACAGGAGAAAGATTTACCATTGAGAACCGTTTCACATGCAGGTCATCATTGGTGGTGTACCTGCTACAATGCCCTTGTGGGCTATATTATGTGGGGGAGACCACAAACGAATGCCGCATTCGGCTCAATGGTCATAAATCTTCCATTAGGACAGGCAAAGTGGACCTCCCTATCCCCCGACATTTTCTAGAGAAGGGCCATAATATTAGTCAGTTACGCTTCCGGGTCATCGACCATGTCCCCCCGCTTAGACGCGGTGGGGACAGGGAGAGGATCCTGAAACAAAAAGAACTTAAATGGATCCATAGATTAAACACTTTGCATCCACAGGGACTTAATGTAGATTTTAATTTGAAACCCTTTATGTGAAGTGGATTCATGGGTGACTTCTATCTGTTTTCTTTATTCATTTACTATCAATTTTTTTTCATTTTTATTTTTCATTTTCATATTTATTTTTATCCACTTTTTATTATTATTTTTAATTATTTATTTTTCGTTTTTCATTATTTATTTTTATTTTTTATTTTTATTTTTTATTTATTTTCTATTTTTTATATTTTATTTATTTTTTATTATTTATTTTTTATTTATTTATTTATTTTATTATTTTTTTATTTTTTACTATTTATTTTTAATTTTTTATATTTTATTTTTTATTTTTTATTTTTTTTAAATTTTTTTTACATTTTTTATTTTTTATTTATTATTTATTTTTATTATTTATTTTTATTTTTTTATTTTATTATTTATTTATTTTTTATTTTTTATTTTTTATATTTTATTTTTTATTTTTTATTTTTTATTATTTATTGTTTATTTTTTATTTTTTATTATTTATTGTTTATTTTTTATTTTGTATTTTTCATATTTTATTTACTATTTATTTTTTGTTTATTTTTTATATTCTATATTTTATTTATTTTTTATTTTTTATTTTATATATTTATTTTTATTTTTATATTTATTTTTATTTTTATTTTTTATGTTCATCTTTATGCTGATTAATTTTTTTTAGTTTCTTTGTTTTTTTAGTTCATTTTTATTTATTTTTGTCTTTTAGTTTTTTTGCTTTTTTGCTTTTTATTTACACTTTTTATTTTTCTCACTTTTTCTCTTGTTCTTTTCTATTCTTCTCTGTACAGGAATACGTGAATACTTTCTTTATAATGATAAACGATGGGAGGCGTTGGTTTTATTACATTTTAACTTTGTGTAACTTTTTGTATTTTTGTATCATTTTTAGACACCTTGTTCACACCTAACCCACATGGAGCGAGAAGACGCACGGAACTTTATGCAATTCTACCGAAGAATACACACAACCCCCTCTTTTTTCACTATATATTGTCGTCAGTTTTCAGTCTGTCCTATAAGCAATCCTATTGGCCATGATCCTGGTGAATATAGTTCACAGAGCTGCTGCATTTATTGACAGCGGTCTCTGTGCACTCACTGCAGGACGGCCAGAATCGATGCACGGAGCACCCGCGCATGCGCAGATTGTTCACTGACGACACTATGGAATGAAGGCTGGGCGGAGATCTATGTGGGATCCGCGCAGCCGCAGCTCCTTTGTTTACAAACGGAGGAGCGAACAGATGGCGACTCAGATGCATGGGAATGGTCAGAACTATCAACAATCGGAGGGTCGGAAACGAATTGCTGATCACTGCGGACTCCGTCGCTCCATGTGGGGAAGTAATAATGTTAATATTTATAGAGTTTAAGTCTGTTATTTGACATTTTGACAGATTTGATATCACATGACCGCCCATCTACCCAATCATGGGTGGAGGGTGGACACAATGTCTAATGATTAATGTAATGCACCTGTATTGTCACCAATCATGTTGCACTATGCTTGAGAAAGGCTCACTTTTAGCCGAAACGTTGCTGTTATTGATGCAATAAATATCAGTTTGCTACTATACTGGACCTGGCGATTGCTGCTGTTTCCTTTGGAGAGATTGTACCCTGAACCCAGGAATAATTTACTCCCGAGAGAACAAAAAGCACTCCACTGGTTATGTTCCCACAAATAATTAATTTATAGAAAAGCAGACAAAGGAGGCAACATTGTTGTCCTCACTAGGGACCAGTACAGGGAAGAAGCCCTAAGACAGCTCAGTGATACTCGGATGTATACAGTGTTGAAGGAGGATCCCACCACTAGATACCACTCCCAGTTACAGTCTCTTTTAACATGTCATGTGGAAAAAGGGACCATCTCTAACACAACCACCACTAAATTGTTACCAAAGAGCCCTAAGAGACCATACTGGTATAATGTACTGAAGATCCATTTTGGTATTATCCATACTGGTATTATCTACCAAGAACCAGCAATCTGGATTGGGTTTATCCTCTATAGATGTAAAGAGTCTCTATACCCAGATTCCACAATCTATGGGGGTCCGGGTAGTTAGATACTTTCTAGTAGATTTGAGACAAGAAGAGGATTTTGTACAGTTCATTTGTGAATAATAAGAAATTCATTTGTAAGAGAACATATAAGATCCATCACTACGGGGTTAGGATGTCCACATTTCAAGAAGGATCATGGAGGAGATGTAGGAGTTTTAACCCTTTCCCGACCCATGACATACATGTACGTCATGCCCCTTGGGACCTAGGGGGGTTTCGTCCCCTCCCCCCCTCACAGCCATCGCTCCTATCAGCTAGTCAAATCTGACTATCTGATGGCAGCGTTTCGCACAGAAAAATCCTGAGCAGCGCAGTGTCTGTGTCCCGATCACATGGATTGGGACACACACTGCTCTGCTAGGAGACCCCAGGGCCCCTTACCTGTCCCCCCTTCCCCCGGTGTCCCTTACCAGTCCTGAGCTGCCGATGCTGTGCCCGCCGGCATGCTTTAGTTTCACTTTCACTTCTTATTTTCCCCCTTTTTTTGTGTGTTTAAAAGAGCTGTTTTGTTGTACAACAGCCTTCTCTAGTGTCCTAAACCTGTTACTGCATGTTTTGTGCACTAGCCACTAGGGTGGAGCTGTTGTACAGAAGTTTAAACCATTTATAAATATATATATATATATATATATATATATATATATACTATATATATCTACTATATATATAGTAGAAAAGGAAAGCAGCACTCCTGAAATTTAGGTGTACGGGTGCCTCCCTGTTGTTGATCTGGGTCAGAGATCCGAGTAATATAGAAAAGTAGAAGCAGTGGCACTCCAGGTTAGTGAAATAAAGTGGTGTCTTTATTTACTCCAAGCAAAGTAGGAGGAGTAAAAATGGGGGGTATGTTGAGAGCGCTGCTGTCAGATGGCGAAGGTTGGAGTCAAGAAACGGTATGAGCCAGCACTTATGCAGGACTAACTTTTATTGAAAAAAGAAGTCAAGACAGTGAAAACAGGACAACGCGTTTCGGCGCTCACTGGCGCCTTCCTCAGGTCCACAATTATAACTACAGAAGAAACATATATATAGAGTTTCAAAAATACATCAATGGAAACTCAAACCAACTGATTGGGAGAGTACAAAACACATAGAAAATAAATAAGATAAAATAAAAATGAAATAAACACGATAAATAGTGGTGATCAGGATGATTGTGATCTAAAAGCAGTGAGGTGTTGAGCAAGACAGCAGGTAAAACCACTTGTAAAATATAATAAAATAAAAATCAAAAATAAAAATACACATATGAAAAAGGGAAAAAGGGGGGGGGGAGCCTATGAGAGAGGGATTTTAATCTGTCCCCTCAGAAAGGCATGTGACCCCACTGAGTGCAGTGTAGCCAGCTAGAGGGGGTTTTTTATAGGAGGGACTTCAGAGGCTATGCACCGGACAGGCAGAGCCAGAGCTGCTGAGGCCGAGTATATGATAGGCTGAGCCTGCGGCTGGATGCAGGCATGTAGCTGGGGAACAGAGTTCCCCAGATCGCCGCAGGATAGTGGGTAGGGGGAGAGATAAAGATGTACTTACATATGTGCAGTCCTAGCCGGAGTTCCTGCGGGCGGGCTCGTGAGTACAGAGCATTGGCGCTCCATTTTATGCACGAGCGCCGCCAATAGAAGCGCGCTTCCGGTTTCGCATGATCACTTCCGGTCATGCGCAATAGACCGCGGGATCGCCTGAGTCGCCGCGGGAGTGCGGCAGGCGCATGTGGCAAGGATATGTCTTGACACACTGTGTTTGAGGTATCCTATTTGACATATCCTGGAAGATCACAACAAGGACTTTTCGTGTCTAAGGATTACACCCATCGAGCACATCTCTGCAGAACTGGACAACAGACAAGCAGCCCTGAACAAACGGGAAGCGTATTGGATCTATAAATTAAAATGCCTGATGCCAGACGGTTTAAATGCATGTATATAACTTTGAACCATGTCTCTACTCCCCCCCTTTTTCCCCCCCTTTCCCTTCTCCCCCCCCCTCTTGCTCCACCCCCCTCTTGCTCCTACCCCCCCTTTCCCCCCCCCACCCTCCCTGTCCCTTCACCTCTCCTCTCCCATCCTCGTCCCTTCCCCCCTTCCCCTCCCTCTTCCCCCAGGGTCCACCTCTTGGCCTCCCCCCTTTCCCCCCACCCCTCCCATCTCCCTTTCCTCCCCCCCTTCCCCCCTGCCCCTCTCCTCTCCCTTTCCTTCCCCCCTTCCCTTGGTCCACCTCCCAGCCTCCCCCCTTCCCATTCCCTCCCTCCGTCCTTTCCACATCCCCCCACACACACTCCTCTCCGTCGTCACTCACTTCCCCTCCATCCATCACCCACCTGCCAGTCACATCATCCACCCCTTCCTTGCCCCCCACACCCCTCCCATTTTTTCCCCACCCACACACCCCTGTCCTCTTCCCATCTCCCCCCTTCCCCCACCCCATCCGTTTTTAACCCCCCCCCTTTTCACTCTACACCCTTTCCCAGCCTCATCCTCCCCTCACCCCACACCTTTCCCCCCCACCCCCAGGACCCCACCCACATAATCCAGCCAAACCTAATCTTCCATTTATACATCCATTTTATTTCCGAATAATCCATTTCATTTTAGAATAATACATCTCTTTCACACCCTCCGAGGTCCCCATCCATTGCCACATGCACCTGCCGCTCTCCCGTGGCGACTCAGGCGATCCCGCGGTCTATTGCGCATGACCGGAAGTGATCACGCGAAACCAGAAGTGCGCTTCTATTGGCGGCGCTCGTGCATAAAATGGAGCGCCAATGCTCCGTACTCATGAGCCCGCCCGCAGGAACTCCGGCTAGGACTGCACATATGTAAGTACATCTTTATCTCTCCCCCTACCCACTATCCTGCGGCGATCTGGGGAACTCTGTTCCCCAGCTACATGCCTGCATCCAGCCGCAGGCTCAGCCTATCATATGCCCGGCCTCAGCAGCTCTGGCTCTGCCTGTCCGGTGCATAGCCTCTGAAGTCCCTCCTATAAAAAAATGTGTATTTTTATTTTTGATTTTTATTTTATTATATTTTACAAGTGGTTTTACCTGCTGTCTGGCTCAACACCTCACTGCTTTTAGACCACAATCATCCTGATCACCACTATTTATCGTGTTTATTTCACTTTTATTTTATCTTATTTATTTTCTATGTGTTTTGTACTCTCCCAACCAGTTGGTTTGAGTTTCCATTGATGTATTTTTGAAACTTTATATATATGTTTCTTCTGTAGTTATAATTGTGGACCTGAGGAAGGCGCCAGCGAGCGCCGAAACGGGTTGTTTTGTTTTTACTGTCTTGACTTCTTTTTTCAATAAAAGTTAGTCCTGCATAAGTGCTGGCTCATACCGTTTCTTGACTCCAACCTTCGCC
>NC_079194.1:203754587-203804587 GCF_029499605.1 Hyla sarda | reverse complement strand
TATCCTGCCTGACGAAGAGCCCGATGCAGGCTTGAAATGCTTATGTGCGCTACATCTGTATAATAAAGCTGTTTGCATTCACCTTTGCACTGGCTTTGTTCAGTTTGATTGGAAGAAGTGCAGACCAGATGTTCTTTTTTTCTCGTTTCCTGCACAGTTGTTCTTTGGATCCGCATTGTGCCGGTGTGAAGTTGCACTATCTGGGAGAACCAAGAGGCTGCTGACACAGAACTTTATTGATCACTCATGCCTTTTAAGATGTTGTGCTCTTAGTTCAACATCATTCGGTAAGGAGCCAAACTGTTATTTAATTCTGTGTCCTCACTCCAAACGGTCTAGGGGCGCATGCCTTTTTTTATTTACTCAAAATGCATTGTTTTCCCACAGCAAATCATGACAGTCCTCCCTGCCCAATCCCATCCTACAGTAATCCCAGTGCTGTTACCGAACATCTTACATCACAGCAGACTATTGCACAGTCAGTGAGGTTGCAGTACCTTCTGATTATTCCCTGTATGTTCCTCTGCCTGAGGCATTGCTCAGCACAAGGCAGTATGCTTTAAACATATCTTATTCTTCCACGAATTTGCCAGTAAAGATATATATATATATATATATATATATATATATATATATATATATATATATATACACACACACACACACACATATATATATATATATTTGTATATATGACCGAAAGATGGTGAAGTAGGCTGTAGGAGCCGGTCAGAGGTGATGACATCACTCAGGGGGAAGGGCTTCAGCTTAGAGACAACATGCAGCCAAGACATCAGATTATAATGCGTTGTCTCCTGAGAGCGGGAGAGAACCACACAATTTCCCATCAGGGGTAAATTATATATCTTGGGGTAATGGTCTTATTTAAATCCAATTTTTTTATACTGGAATACCACTTTAAACAATTCCTTCTTGTAATATTGGTCCCTTAACAATAAATTGATCAAAAAGTTGCGCTCAGCTGGGACCTCCAACAATTTTGCAGTAAGTGTTCAGTTTCCCTGCAGCGCCACTACAAGGAAAACTAAGTATTACACAATTCTATTTAAATCAATTACTTCTATGTGTAATGAAGGACAGGAAGGCACTTTTTGTAACCCTTTTCCACTATTCTAAACAAAGGACCCCTTCTATGAAAAACCTTTCCATAGACCTTACAAGATTGAAGTGGACATGTCATGAATTCACCTGTATGTTATATCATTTTTTTCCCATTTGGGCTTCCTTGGAAAGAACTGATAGTTGGACACATCTGGGTTACCACATCTAGGCTTTTTCATCGTTTCAATTGTCTTTTGATCCATCTCTCCTGTCTCTGGAATATGAAAGAATTTCTGCATTTTCTTTAATGTATCTTTTAACACCATCAGACATGAGTCTTTAGGACAGCCGTAGTACTTCAGTAGGTATTGCTGTAAGGTAAATATAATGATAATATAACAATTAGGAATATGACATTATAACATTTTATACTCAGTATAATTTCGAGCATTGTGAATACACCACAAAAATACTTTTACTAGATCTTACATTTATTTCATTAATGTAACCATGATATTAAATCTGTGGAGCAAATAAAGAGAATAACTTCTATGTGCATTTATAGGTGTGTCTTTTCCACAATGATATATACTGCATAGCTCATCAATGGTTCACAGACAAGCGGAGTATAGGTAAAAGAACATGAAAACGTTGTGGTTGACCTTTCTATATATAGGATGATAATTTTTTGGGCATCTTCTTTTTATGAAATATAAGTTACATTTTAATAGGTGAGTGCAGAAGTTTACTTTTTTATTATCAAGCTTGATTACGGACATTGTTTTCTCTGTACTTCATGCACCTCTATCTTCCAGACTAATACTCCCACTGGTGACTTATAGTTTGGTGCAATACTTTGTGGTAGTGTAGTGCCATCCCCTCTTTCCTCAATTTCCATCCTGTATAGTAAACTCCACAATGCATGGCAATTTTCACTTTGAATCATTCACGAAAATAACAGTTGTGGTTATAACAATGGTGGCTTGTGTCATTTAACTTTTTTATGAGGCACAGGCACATGGTACTCAGGGTTCAGAGGCACAATGGCTCTACTTAGACCTTAAAGGAGAACTCCAGTGAAAGTAAAGGATAGGGGATAAGTAGCTGATCGCGGGGGTTCCGAGCGCTGGGACCCCCCACGATCTCCAGACCTCATAGTGACCATAGATGACACGTCCTCCATTAATTTCTATGAGAGCACTAATGATGTCTGACTAAGTTCTTTTTGGCGCTCCCATAGAAATGAATGAAGCCTGCAGCACGCGCTCCTCACTGAGCAATATTGTGTTGTTTTTATGTAATAAATGTACTTACCTTTGAAAAAACTTTGAGTCCCTGCTGATCCATGCTAAAAAAAAAGGGAACCGAACCTCCAAGAAGATCCACAGCTGAACAAGTCGAGATCATCAAGAAATGGGTGGAACGAAAGTAGGAGAGACAAGTTTGCCGGCACGAGGGGAGCAGGACGGATATCGGATCCCCTCGGTGAAGTAAGTGCACCGAGGCATATATATATATATATATATATATATATATATATATATATATATATATATATATATATATAAATAAAACTATGCTTGAGAAGTTGCAATTGGAATAGGTGTGTCCGCTCCTTGTTTTCTTCCTTTTTTTCCTAGCCTTGATCCAAATCGGGTGGAGAGGGATCTCCTCACCAGAAAAGAGTATAGCAGCAACCGTGAAGTTTAAAATATTTCAAGACGCCTGTTCAAATTGTGAGTGGTCTTTATTGGCCACTCACAGAGTATAAGTGCCATATCTCGTTTGTTCCCCTAAATTTTTGTGTCAGATTGAAAGTGAACCAGCAGCCGCTCCCAAGTTTTTTTTTGTATTTTTTTTTTTAGTTATATGCCACTAAAACATATAGTAGAGATAAATTCACTCTAACCCACCCCCATTTGTGAGGGTGGGCATTTTTGTCTGAAGTCCCATACAAATCTTCTAGTATATCTCCTGATCGCGTTACTCTCAGGCTTCAGAGACTTTAAAACATCCTGCCGGAAAGGTCAAGGTGTAGAGAATGGTTCGTTCGGGGGACGAGATATGAAGTCTAGATATGCTGATGGGATATGAGGACAGGATATGAGGTTGTGATATGAGGATGGTATATGAGGACTAGATATGAGATTGGCATATGAGGACAAGATAGGAGGTTGGCATATGAGGTTGGGATATGAGGATGGCATAAGAGGATGGGATGTGATATGAGGACAGGATAAGAGTTCGGGATATGAGGACAGAATATATGGTTGAAAAATGAGGTCGGGATATGAGGACACAACGTGAGGAAGGGCTATAAGGCCTGGATATGAGAATGAGAAGTCGGGATTTGAGGACGGGATATGAGGTCGGCATATAAGGTTAGGATTTGAGGAGGGAATATGTCAGGATTTGAGGTCGACATATGAGGTTAGGATTTGAGAATGAAATGTGAGGATGGGATGTGAGGACATGATATAAGGACAGAATAAGAGATCGGTATATGAGGACGGAATATAAGGTTAAAATATGAAGTCGTGATATGAGGATGGCATATGAGGACAAGAAATGAGGAAGGGACAAATGGACAGGATATGAGGTTGGCATATGAGGTTGGGATATGAGGACGGGATTTGAGGACGGGATAAGAGATCAGGATATAAGGACAAGATGTGAGAACAGGATATGGGGACTGGATATAAGGTTGGGATGTGAGGATAGGATATAAGGACAGAATGTGAGGACAGGTTATGAAGGTGGAATATGAGGTCCGGATTTGAGGATGGTATATCAGGACGGGATATGGAGACGGAATGTAAGGGCGGGATATGAGGATGGTCGGGGTATGAATATGGGTTTTGAGGACGGAATATGAAGCTGGGATAACAAGTCAGGATATGAGGACAGGAAATGAGGTTGGGATATGACAATGGAATATGAGGAAGAGAGCGTCATTGTTGATATTCCTCTCAAACAGGTTTAGGTAAGAAGACCGTGCAATGCTAGATACTCTGCTAGCAGTATGTAACTATGCATAAGTATGCAATACATAGTCACACCAAGTCAGCTACAGCTAATGTAAATGGTGGCAATCTTTGTTGAAGTGCCACAGCATATGTTAGTGCAGTATATACAGCATTTCACATAAGTGAGTTCACCCCTCACATTTTCGGAAATGTTTTATTACATCTTTTTGTGGTGAGCCATGGGGTGTGAAGGTGAGGTGTATGGGGCAGACGTTATAGCCCAGGGGCAGATGGTATTTACCCCTAAATGTTCGTGATGCCAGGGCATGGTTAAATCACATTTTTATGTGACAACACTGAAAAAAATGGCATTCTGTTACAATATAAAGTAGTGAGAGCACAGCCAGGATCATGCTCTGCTTCAGTATGTTACGGTACATGTTGCCATTCATGGTTATCTCAATGAACTGTAAATCCCCAGCAGCACTCATGCAGGCTCAGACCATGACACTCCCACATCCATGCTATCCTCAAGACACACTTGTCTTTGTAGTCCTCACCTAGTTGCTGTCACACACACTTAACATAATCCAAACCAAATAAATTTACCTTGGGCTTATCGGACCACAGGACATGCTCCCACCTCTTCAACCACTGCAGCAATGTTGGTTGACCATGGAAAAGCCTGTTCTTTGGGTGACCATGATGAGGCCTGTCCTGAATGGAACCTTTTGCGTGAAACTGCTGTATGGTCTTGCAGACACTGATGCAGCTCAGTTTCAGGGTCTTGGCAATTTTCTTACAGCCTAGGCCATCCTTATGTAGAGCAACAATTCATTTTTTCAGAGTTTTTTTGCCATGAGGTGCTATGTTGAACCTCCAGTGACCAGTATTAAAGTGCAAGAGCGATAAATTAAAGACACCTGCTCCCCTCTTACACGAGACACTAACGAGCAGCATGACACTGGGGAGGGAAAAATAGCTAGTTGGGCCCAATTTGCTCATTTCCACTTAGGAGTGTACTCACTTTTGTTGCCAAAGTTTAGACATTAATGGCTGTATGTTGAGTTATTATGAGGGGACAGCAAAATTCAACACTGTTATTCAGTGTTGTCACATGAAAACCTGTAGTAAAATATTTATAAAAAATGAGGGGTGTATTCACTGTAAGATACTTTGTCTCCTGCTCCAGTAGCACTCTGGCCTTATTTACTGGTTAATCTCTTAAGACTCGGCTGTGTCATCACTACCTCAGTCCCCTTTCTGTCAGTGACGGGAATTAGATGGCACCCATCTTTCCATGACCCATACAGCAGTTGCAACGGTTTAGTCACACTACTTGTCATGGCCAAGCATACACTAGTTGCCAGAATGCCTTTCCAGCAGGCATCTTTCTTTCTCACAGTGGCGGTTCATCCAAGAGGTCAGGAACCCTGATGTTTCTCTTACATCTCCAGAAAAACACAACTCTGCTTGACTTATGCCACCCAATTTGACAGTGAGCTTGCACACTCCCTCACAGGATGGTCACATGGTCTCACATACATGAATCATATTCACACACAGGGATCCCTATGCTAGCCCCTGCTAACTACCTAATAGCTCCATGGTGTCTATGTGTATAACTGCACAGATACCTGAGAATATCAATAATGTATAAACAGTATTTAAAGGGGTTCTATGGCCCTAGACATCTTATCCACTATCCAAAGGATAGGGTATAAGATGTCTGATCGCGGGGGTACCGCTGCTGGGGTCCCCTGCAATCTCTCATGCAGCACTCTCCATCATCAGCCTCACAGAGCAAAGATCGCTCTGTGTCTGATGACTCGCGATCACGGGGTCAGAGTATTGTGACATCACGGCTCTGCCCCCTCATGACATCACACCCTGCCCCTTCAATGTATGCCTATAGGAGGGGGCGTGATGGCACGATACTCCGGCCCCATGATCGTGAGTCATCAAAGCTGAAGCTGATGATAGGGGGTGCAGCATGAGAGATTGCGGGGGTCCCCAGTGGCGGGACCCTCACAATCAGACATCTTATTCCCTATCCTTTGGATAGAGGATAAGATGTCTAGGGCTCGAGTACCCCCTTTAAAATGTACAATGCACTACATGTGACAATCTGCAATATCTTTGGTAAATAAAGGCACAAATGGCTAACACAAACAGTTCACACCATGGCATTAAATAGGCATTTTGTAAGGAGTGCACTTGCAAAGATGTTTTTGCGCATTTTGTTGACACCCTATTTCATCCTCCTCACATGTACACAGGGAAGGACATACATAGACACATGATAGCACACCTCTCACAATTAGAGACCTAATATTAAAGGCCCCATATTAGCACCAACCTAAAGTAGGCTTTAGGTAAAAATGTACACATTGCCTAGAGCATGGAGTGCAGTGACAAGGCATTGACAAGCACATATAATACACAGAGTGCACATGCATCGAAGTGGCATAACTTGCTCAGATTGTGTGGTACACACAGTGGCCTACTGAGAGAACATTTAGCTAAACAACACAGAGAGAATGGCACTTCTTATTATGGAAACATCTCTGATTGTTACTAGAGTGATGGGAATTCTGCCATTTTTTTATTTTTCCAGATATGATTTGTCTAGATATGTTGTGTAGCCAGCCTGCAAATGTTTGCCGATGACCCATCGCGTGACTATGTTGTTTCAACACTATTGATGCAACGATGTGTGATGCCTAGCCCTAACAGCTGTAACAGATAAATAGGAATAACTTACTACAGTTATAAACATGTTCACTTGTAGCCCATACTGAAAAAAGTACAAAACATCTAAAACCTAAGACTGAAGTAAAAAAGTTCAAAACGAGTCACTTCAAAGAGGCACCATATAATGCTACAAATGTGTAAAGGAAAACCAGGGGTTAAAGAAGCTTGAGCTATAACAATTATCTGGCTGCCATTATCTTTGCGTAGGCATTGTCCTAATAAAAAAAACTAACTCTACATTTAACAGCCAAGTGCATGGATTACATGTGTGGTGGCCATCACAATATGGTATCAACTAGGGTTTCCATATGTGGTGGTCAGCCATGGTTCAGAGCAGTTTTACAAATGTTAGAGTTCCTCAAAATTCCATGTGTGCTACCCTACGCTTTGTTCATAGCAGTAAAGGCTTTCTATTTTTGTACCACCTTGGATTTAAATGTGTAGTGACCACCCTTGGTTCATAGCAGTAAAGATTTTGTATATTAGTACCACCTTGAGTTTACATGTGTGGTGCCTTTCCGTGGTTCATAGCATTAAAGGCTTTTTATTATGGTACCACTATCTGTTTACCTGTATTGTGCCCACCCTTGGTTCATAGCAGTAAAATTTTGTATTTTGGTACCACCTTGGGTTAAAATGTGTGGTGCCCCCTCTTGGTTTAAAGCAGTAAAGGCTTTGGAGGATAATTTTCAAAACCTGTCCAAAGGAAGTTGCCGAGTTGCCCATAGCAACCAATCAGATTGCTACTTTCATGCTTGTATTTTGGTAGCACATTGGGTTTACATGCACGGTGCCCACTGTTAGTTCATATGTTGATAGAGATTTTCAATTCTAAGTGATCTTTGTAATTAAGTACCACCACAGGTTTGCATGTGTACTGCCCACTGTTGATTTATATGAGTATTACCATTGTCAGTGAGCTTTGTAATTTAGTATTACCTCAGGTTTAGATGTGTGGTGCCCACCCTTGCTTCATAAACAGTAGTAGGGTGTGTTCCCACAGGGCGTATACGCAGCGTATTTCACACTGCGCAAAATTCACAGCAGCAGCGGGAAATACGCTGTGTATTCCTTGCTCACTATACACACAGGGCTTTCCGGCGGCAGCCCTATGCGTGTAGTGAATTTTGGAGGTGGGGCCATGTGCCAGCGTGTCTGTGACATGCGGCTCCGCCTCCAAAACTCACTACACGCACAGGGCTGCCGCCGGAAACCCGTGTGTGTATAGTGAGCAAGGAATACACAGCATACACCGCTGCTGCCGTAATTTTGCACAGCATGAAATACGCTGCGTATACGCCCTGTGGGAACAACGATTTTTCTATTCGGTTTCGCCATACGGTTTAAAAATTTTTTTATGCAACCGTACACAAAACCGTGCCCACAGACTTTCCGTTCAAAACCGTATTTACCATAATTTATACAGTTGTCTCCAGTTTTCAAACCATATGGTTTTTTACCTTTTTTCTGGACAGAAAACCATGGCCTACCACAGTTTATCTGTATGAAAAAACTGATTTTAACCTAGGACTGTAGGTATTTACGGTTCGGTGCAGGTTTGTCTATCCGGTTTTTAACCTTGCACATGCGCAGTACGAGCCAAAAGAACTGAAACTTTATTAAAATTTACAAAGAGAATATAGATTTTTCAAGATAAAAACCATATACAACCGTATGTAACCGGACTACAAATTTGTAACCATTTACTGTTTTAAACCGTATATGGTTGATTTTCAGTAAATACGGTTAGGTCTGTTTTTTGGAATCCGGTTTTCTAAAAAATAAAAAAAAATAATTATCTAAAAACTGTATAGCAAAATCGTGGTGTGAGCCTACTCTTACAATGGTTTCTTTTTTTCTAAAAACACATCACTATAACAATGTTTTTTTTATGTCTGGAACAATTACACCATTTTTTTTTTCAGCTTCCAACTTCTACGTGTAAAACCTCGACAATTCAATTCCTGTTATGTAAGTTTTATAAGTGATTGTTTTGTTAGGTTTTACCCAGATATTGCAATGTCTATGGTTATCTCAGGTAGCCTGGACCTGCTTTATGGGCATGAAACAACTTTCTTCAGGTCTGGATATCCAGTGTAAACTACAAGAAAAAGCCAGTGGCATTAGACTACTTACGGTGACCATGTCTTTGTCCGTTTTGGGCGAGTTGTCTCCTGGAAACTTTATGATGGGAGAAGGTGCAGCTGTGTTCAGGTCAAACTGAACAAAGAGCTGGTAACAAAAGGCACAGAGCTGAAGTATATGAAGGGACTTCATGTCTTCTGGGCACTGCCACGTCTGTAGATATCTTAGGAGCTCCTGCTTAAAGCTCTGGGCAGTGGAGAGGTAAAAAATCCCTGTGTGTGGCTGCTGAGGTTTATGGTCAGGCTAAGTTCCTTTGTATGTGAAGGATCCAGATGTACTGAGCACACTGCAGAGGAAACAGGAGGGGGAGGCCAGATGTGGTGGGTAGGATGTCCTTATTAACTCTCAAAGTACTAGCTCCCTGCTAGACTAAAAGATTCTCATTGTAGTCGATTTCTGCGCCAAATCCCACAGGCATAGGAATGGCAAATCCTGCTAGTTTAGTGTTGGGTCGTATTTGTATTGTACAAATGTAAATTAGGGTTCGACAATTCTCTGATATAGAAGTATATAATAACTTTGGTTGCCATTGACCTGGGGGTTCGGCAGTGATCAGTGGCCCTAAATTTTGGCATAAGGAAAATATAGTATCAAGTAGTAAAGTAATACATAAAGGCACAATAAGCATGCTGGTTACAGTTCAAACTAGCTGGTGCAGTACACAGGGGCGTTGCTAGAATCTAAAAAGATTCAGGGCCACAAGCCCTAACGCATATGTTTTGCCTCCTTTCACCAAAAAGCAGCATAGCTATAAAAATAGATATTTTAGAACAGGACAGGATTAGAAAAGCCCCCATCTTTAAAACCTAGTCCTCTGGTAGTATCGTGAGACCTTTATCCATAGATACATCAGGCCTTTCTCCAAATGATTTACACCATCATAAACACTAATGTATATAAAAGAGCATACGTCTGAACAATAACACTATACAAGAGCCAAAGAATCCTTCCACATCATGACTACAAACATCTACCACAGATACCAGTAAAACAAATAATATCACTGCACAGTGTCCATATAGTGGTTACACATCACTACTTCACTGGTGTAGAGTATTATCATACTGGAGAGCTTATATAAAGGAATAAAGTGCAGTTACATAGAGGCGATACACTCTTAGTGCACCTCACTCAATAATAATGCCCCCTAGTGTTTCCCACTCAGCAATAATGTCCCTTAGGGGGCACCTGAACAGAGTGGAAATGCTAAGTGTCTTCACTCAGGAATAGTGTCTTCCAAATTGGTGCCCCCAACTGTTGCCCCAACTGTTTGCTGTGACCCTTAGTGCCCACCATTCCGTAATGATGCCCCCTAGTGCCTCACTCAGTAATAATGTACCCCCTTATTGCTTTCACTCAGTAATAATGCCCCTTAGTTCCTCCTACTCAGTACAGGGGCCCAAAATCAGTAATGTTGCTCCTATTAGTGCCTACCCAATTATTATTGATGCCACCTTAGTGCCCCCAGATAGTAATGATGCCTCCCTTAGTATTGGTATCATCTTGTTGTCCTCTACTTAGTAATAATGCCCACATGAGTAATGATGCACCTATTAGTTATGATGCCCCATCTTATTACCCACACTAAGTAATAATTCCCCTCTTAGTGTTCCCTACTCACGTACCAAAGTTAACAAAAAAAAAAAAAAAAGAATACTCAAATAGCCCCGTTCCCACAAAGCCACTGTACAACTTCACACTTAAAGCCTATGAGATGCCACACAGGACCTCTGGGCAGGAGCGATGATGTCAAATCATTACACAAGCCTGTTTATATATATATCTTCCCGGTGGTCAGAAGCTGGAGCCCTGAAGTACCTGTAGCCTCTGACAGTGAATGGCAAAACAAGGAGCTGACAGATCTCTGCTTCACCATTGCACAGAACTGCATCTTTATCATGAGGACACAGATTCAGTTGAAGGAGGTGGTTGCCCAGAGATATGGGGCTCTGGGTGAAAAATACAAGGATTGGATGCCTGGAGTTTGCAATACTCCTGGCAGTAAGGCCTTAAAGGGGTACTCCGGTGTTCAACGTGTTTTTCCGTTTTTAACTTACCTAACTTGTTTCATTTCTACACTACATGCCTCTTGCAGAACCAATACAAACTTTAACTGCGCTCTTCTAAACTCTCGATCTGTGTGCAATAAGCTCACCCAGATTCATGACTTATTTCTCACTAATTCTCTTAATCTGCTGGCTCTCACAGAAACATGGATACAACCTTCTGACACTGCTTCTCTCGCTGCTTTATCTTATGGTGACCTTCACTTTTCCCATACCCCTAGATATGACACCAGGCATGGTGGAGGAGTTGGGGTGCTTCTAGCCCCACAATGCACTTTTCAAGTCATCCCCCCATTACCCTCACTCACATTTCCCTCTTTTGAGGTCCACACCCTCAGGCTCTTCCGCCCATTGTCTCTCAGAGTGGCGGTCATCTATTGTCCTCCTGGTTCTCCCCAAATGTTCCTGGATCATTTTGCCACCTGGCTCCCTCACTTTCTTTCCTCAGAAACACCTACACTCATCATGGGTGATTTTAATATCCCCATTGATACCCCAATCTCCTCTTCTGCCACTCGGCTTCTGTCTCTAACCTCCTCCTTTGCCCTTTCACAGCTTACTGACTCTCCCCCACACAAGGATGGGAATACACTGGACTTGATCTCTAAGCTTTGCTCTGTCTCTAAATTCACTAATTTCTCCTTTTGAGCTCTCTGACCACAATCTTCTCTCTTTCTCTATCAGTAACTCCTATCCTCTTCCGGACACTCCAACCTTGTACACTTACAGAAACCTGCGTACCATAAACACTAGTCAATTTATAGACATTCTACAATCTTCACTATGACCAATCTCTTCTCTCTCCTGCCCTAATCTAGCAGCCAAACATTACCATGACACCCTAAAGTCTACCCTGGATCAAATGGCACCCCCTAAAACACGAACCTCCCGACACAGACGGCAGCAACCCTGGCACACGCTAACAACCCGCTTTCTCAGGCGATGCTCTAGGTGTGCTGAACGTCTGTGGAGGAAAACTAAGACTTCTTCAGACTATCTGCACTATAAATTCATGCTTAAATCCTATTACTCTGCTCTTCATCTCGCCAAACAAACATATTTTACCTCCCTCATCTCCTCTCTGTCTAACAACCCAAAACGCCTTTTTGACACATTCGACTCTCTCCTTCGGCCTAAAGTACAGACCCCAATCACTGATCTCTGTGCTGAAGATCTGGCCAAATACTTCAAAACTAAAATCGATGACATTCGTGATGAAATCCTCTCCCAGTCCTCTAAAAGTTCTGATCCAATTCCCAGCCACATCTCCTCTTCATCACTCTCAGTTTTTGAGCCTGTAACGGAGGATGAGGTTTCCAGGCTCCTCTCCTCCGCCCGCCCCACTACCTGCTCTAGTGACCCCATGCCTTCACACCTCATCCAGTCTCTTTCTCCTGCTATCAGCTGTCACCTAACTAAAATCTTTAACCTCTCCCTCTCTTCTGGGGTCTTTCCCTCCTCCTTCAAACACTATCATAACCGCACTATTGAAAAAACCATCTCTGGACCCGTCCTGTGCAGCCAACTACCGACCCGTCTCAAATCTCCCCTTTATCTCCAAACTCCTGCAACGCTTGGTCTACTCCCGCCTTATCTGCTATCTCTCCGAGAACTCTCTCCTTGACCCCTTACAGTCTGGTTTCCGCTCCCTTCACTCCACAGAAACAGCCCTAACCAAAGTCACTAACGATCTTCTGACGGCCAAATCAAATGGCAATTTCTCTTTACTGATTCTCTTGGACCTGTCTGCGGCTTTTGACACTGTGGATCACCAACTCCTCCTCAGTAGTCTCCGCTCCATCGGTCTCAAGGACTCTGCTCTCGCCTGGTTTTCCTCCAATCTCTCTGGCCGCTTCTTTAGCGTCTCGTTTTCTGGCTCTACTTCTTCTCCTCTTCCCCAGGGATCGGTCCTGGGTCCTCTACTCTTTTCACTCTACACATCCCCCATTGGAAAAACAATCAGTAGATTTGGTTTCCAGTACCACCTCTATGCTGATGACACCCAACTTTATACCTCTTCCTCCAACATCACCCCTGCACTCCTACAGAATACCAGTGACTGTCTCTCTGCCGTCTCAGACATCATGTCCTCTTTATATCTGAAACTAAATCTTTCGAAAACAGAACTTCTTGTCTTTTCTCCATCAACTGATACTGTACCTAACCCTGACATTTCCAGCTCGGTATGTGGTACTACCATAACTCCCGGGCAGCAGGCTCGCTGTCTTGGAGTTATACTTGACTCTGATCTTTCTTTCACTCCCCATATTGGGTCTCTTTCACGATCTTGTCACCTGCATCTCAAAAACATTTCAAGAATCCGCCCGTTTCTCACTATTGAAACTGCTAAAACTCTCATTATTGCTTTGATTCATTCATTCCCCGACTACTGTAACTCTTTACTAATAGGCCTTCCTTTCTCCAAACTCTCTCCTCTCCAGTCCATCCTTAATGCCGCAGCCAGACTCATCTTCCTCTCCAGCCGCTACACCGACGCCTCGTCCCTGTGCCAGTCACTACACTGGTTACCAATTCAGTCCAGAATACAGTACAAAATCCTCAGTCTCACACACAAAGCTCTCCACAATGCTGCACCTCCCTACATATCCTCTCTCATCTCCGTCTACCATCCTACACGTTCTCTCCGATCTGCTAATGATCTCACACTAACATCTTCTATAATCCGAACTTCTCATTCCCGTCTCCAAGACTTCACTAGTGCTGCACCGGTTCTCTGGAATGCTATCCCTCAATCCCTCAGACTCAACAACAACATCCATAGTTTCAAATGTGTCCTAAAAACAAATCTCTTCAGACAGGCCTATAACAGTCTCTAATTGGCCTCAACATATCCTCAACATATCCCCACACCTCTTGTTTGAATAGTTATTGTGTAATATTATGTCTGATACTTGTCTTTGTTTGTACCCCATAATTGTAAGCGCTGCGGAATCTGTAGGCGCTATATAAATAAATAAATAATACATTTCTATTCTTGTTGTTTAGCCTACTCTATTTCAGTTCTTTGTTGTCTTTTTATCCTCCACTTTGTTTTCCTATCTTTGCTTCTATTTCTTGTTTCTTGCTGGGCTGAAAACTACAAATCCCAGCATGCCCCATGCCTTGCTGGTTTGGGGGGGCTTCTTTTTTTTTTTTGTTTGTTTGTTCCGCCCTTTACCCATCCTACTATTTTCCCGGGTCAGCCCCCTTATACACAGCACACTAATATAATCAGCCTTGGTTGGGATACACTGTCATACACACACAAAAGGGACTACAACTCCCAGCATGTGTCATTCAGGAGTCTTCAGTATAACACCAGCATGCTGCCTCTGTAGTCTCCTGGGGGTTGTAGTTCACCACACCTCTGTAGGGCATACACCAGTGTTTCCCAACCAGGGTGCCTCCAGGTGTTGCAAAACTACAACTCCCAGCATGCCCTGACAGCCTTTGGGCATGATAGGAGATGTAGTTTTGCAACAGCTGGAGGCACACTGGTTGGGAAACACTGGTGTAACATGATGTGTATGCTGAATAGGCTAGACCAGTGTTTCCCAACCAGTGTGCCTCCAGCTGTTGCAAATCTACAACTTCCAGCATGCCCAAAGTCTGTCAGGGCATGCTGGGAGTTGTAGTTTTTCAACAGCTGGAGGAACACTGGTTTGTAAACACTAGCATATACACATACACTCACACACACACACAACAGGGACTACAACTCCCAGCATG
This sequence comes from Hyla sarda, assembly GCF_029499605.1. NCBI lineage: Eukaryota > Metazoa > Chordata > Amphibia > Anura > Hylidae > Hyla > Hyla sarda. The sequence continues at coordinate 203,789,865 of NC_079194.1, read as the reverse complement.
TGTCATTCAGGAGTCCCCCCCCCTCCCCCTACACTTAGAGATCATTCCCAGTATGAGATTTATTCCCCTGCAGTCCATACATCCCCAGCCCGTGCACCGCCTCACCGTACTCAGCTGGATGAGATGAAGGGGCGGGGCTTATTTTTCTCATGTAGACAGAAAAAAAAGCTGTGACATCTTGTCCACAACAGACTCAGAACTGTGGACAACAGTAAAAGAAAACCCTCTGAACTACAGAACTTCCTGCCCAACAAACAGGTAAGAAAAACACACACATGCTGCCAAAACATAACCCACATGTATATTGCAAAAAAACTAAACTTGCCATATAGTCAAAAAAAATTTACCACCAGAGTACTCCTTTAAGGTTGCAGGTCACGAAAGGTGCTAATCACACTTGAACTTTCTGGAATCCAGTTTTCATACATCCCGGGACATTTTATCCCCTAGCCAAAGGATAGGTAATAAGAAGTCTAATAGCGGGGGGCCCATAATCTCCGGTCCGGCACGATCTCCGGTCCAGCCTTCTAAACATTTATGTTCAGAACGCCGGTTTTGGGTGGCCATGGTATCATGCCCTCTCCCCTCCATTCATGTGTTTGGGAGGGGGCATGTTGGCTGTGGTCGCAAATATGTTCAGCACACCGGGGTACCAGGCCAGAGATCGCACGGGGTCCCAGAAGCTGGATTCCACGTGATCAGACATTTTATCCCCTTTCCTTTTGCTAGGGGATAAGATGTTGAGGGGCGGAGTACCCCTTTAACAACTTTCATTTCACACAGATCACTGTTCGCTTCACCTCCCACTCAGAACAGGAGGGTAGTCTCTATAACCCCCCCACACCCTTCCAGACGACACTGACATATGACACAAACACATTCTAGTGTGTCAGTCACACAGCAGTCCACTGTTCTTTAGTTGCCATCTTCCTCTTTACCTTACAAGCAATGAGTAAATCATAACATAAAGCTCACCCAACAATATAAAAGCTTCTCTATGTGGCAGAAACTGTATTTATGCAGCTCCATTTCCTTGGCCACACTGCTAACTAAAAGAAATTTGGTGGTCAACCAAACATGTTTATTTTCACTGGGAAAGAAGGATCAGCAGCAACAAGATACATCTAACTACATGTATCTCCTGCTGAAGAAAAAAATTATTTTAAAATCCAAAGCACCAGACTTTATCTTACTCAATAACAAACACCAGCAGACAGATGACCTGCTACTCATTAGACTGTGGTCGGGTCCTATTGACATCAATGAGATCTGTAGAGAATCCTCTAATATGTATGCACAGCATAGGGTATTAAATTGGCACTCATTAAAACTAATTTTTGCTATTGCACTCCTTATGGTAAATAAAAAAAAATCATTGTAATGTACTTTGTTTAAAAAAAAAAAAAAATGAAGTTTTCTGTTTTATTTGTGTTTAAAAAAAAAAAAAGGTTGCCACTAGGTGTCTCCCTACTTGTTCAGAACACATTTCCCCCATCTCTTGCACAGACTTTGGACTCCTGCTAGTCTAGAAGAAGTCCAAAATCAGGAAATGCAGTCTGGAGTGCCGAGAGGAGGGGGGGGGGGGGGGGGGGGGGAGTGGTGCATGCAGCCTTAGCCAATAATAGCTCATCTCACACACTGAACTGCTCTGGGCTGTGTCGCAGAGTTTGGCAGGATATTCTCCACTGTATTGCTTCATATGATGTCACGCCTGCTGGGGAATGCCCCTTCACAGTCTGAGACTGAGCAGAGGATACAAAGAAATATCAAGGTAGAAAACCTTGGTTTATCATGATGAGGAAGTAAACTGGCAGGATTATAAAGTTTAACAAGATCACGAGAGGTACTCTTTAAAGGGGTATTCCGGCCCTAAGACATCTTACCCCCTATCCAAAGGATAGGGGATAAGATGTCTGATCGCGGGGGCACCCTATCTCGCATGCAGCACCCACCTCTAGGAGCAGCACGCAGCACAGCAGCCTTGGAGTCTGCCGGGTCACTACCCTGGCCCCGTAGTTTTGACCCAGCAGAGTCCGAGGCTGCAGTGCTGCGTGCAGATCCCAGAGGTGGGTGCTGCATGCGAGACAGCGGGGGTAAGATGTCTTAGGGCCGGAGTACCCCTTTAAAGTTTTTACCAATGGGCATCCTAGATCTGGTTCCAGGTATCTACACTTTTTCAGGCACCACCATCATTTGCAGTAACAAACTGTCCATAGCATCCTCACAATAATGTCAGCCACAAAGCATAAAACTGCCAGTGACACAGCCCAGGTGGGTTAAATATAGCATGAACAAGATACAGAACCCAAATATAGTACTAACCATGATGGCTGCACATTACAGCAATCCAATGTTGTACCTAAAACATCCTGCAGTACTAGCCATTTTGCTTCCACGACAGGGCCCAGTAAAGTGCTGTTCACCTTTGAGCAGCATTTTACATTCTAGGCTCTGTTCTTTTCTGAGCTAGAAGCTGTAAATGACAGACCCCATTATCAGCCAATAGGCTCCATTGGTTCATAATATCCATCATTTGATGGATTGGGCAATACATCTAATTAGAAACAAACCTTAAGGCACGTGTGAATGAATAGTCTTATTTATACATTTGTTGTTTAACATTGTAAATATTTGTTATTTGATTATTGAGTTACAATCAGTATTATAGTCCAGAGCTACATTCACAAAAACAAAAGCTTTAAAATCCATATATTCATGTATATACATGAACTGTATATTTATGAGTGTATAAATACCTATACATTTTGTATAATTTAAACTTACAGTATACATTTATACGTATGTCATCCTGTGAAGCTGCAATCCCAAACTACACCACTGTATGGCAGCAGGATGCTAACCACACTTCACTATGACTTGACTGTTGTGGCTTTCTTGCAGTCTGGTGGGTGAGTGATGTTAAGATATTTTAGGCTAACTCTATTGGAACATAAGGAGATTTTTTTGCACACACCGTAAAATCTCTTTCTCGTAGCCTTCATTGGGGGACACCTAACTGATGGGTATATGCTTCTGCCACTAGGAGGCGCTGACACTAGGAAAAAGGAAAGTCTGCTCCTCCCTGGCAGGATATACCCGCCCACCTGCAGTGAGGCAACCAGTTTAGTAACAAAGCAGTAGGAGAAGCCAACAAGGAATGACGTCCGAAGGACCCTAGAAAGGAATCCCGGAGAACCCAAGAAACAGACAAAAGAAGAAGAAATGGGTGGGTGAGGTGTCCCCCAATGAAGGCTACGAGAAATAGATTTTACGGTGAGTACAAAAAAAAATCTCCTTTTCTCGGTCGCTCTTCATTGGGGGGACACCTAACTGATGGGACGTACCAAAGCAGTCCCCTAGGGTGGGAAAAAACAACCACCAGCGAAAAGAAGACAGTCCCAAGACTGAACTCACATGTCCGCAAAGCCTGCGGACGAGCCCCCAGGTCGAAGACACGCTAGGCCCAAAAAAAGAGCTCCTGGAAGAACTCCCATCCAAGGAGATGGACCAGAACCCAAAAAGGAAGGTCCGCTCTCTGTACAGACCCAAGGCACCTGAATCAAATAGAGAGACAAAAAACCATAGGAAAAGAGGGAAACAAATGTCCGCAAAAAACTCCTCTGGCGAAAAAAATGGCCATACGGAGTGAAGGAGTGCAGAACAGAAATACTGCCCGACGAATGGGATCGCGGAGGAGTCGGGGGCCGAACTAAGGCTCAAGGAATCGGAAAGCCGCCCAAAAAGAAGGCACACCGCAGCAGCGCAGGACAGGGCCCCAATAAAGGGACCAACAGTGATAGACCAGACAGGGCCCCAATAAGGGGACCAACAGTGATAGACCAGAACGGACCGAGGAGACCTGAGCAGCCTTAAGAAACATCCTGTCAGAACAGGAATGGAGGGAGAACCGAGGAGAACCTAGCTTGGACTCCCAGGGTCTGGGCATAGGAAGGATCACTCCAGAAGACTGTGGCGTCAATGCAGCACTCCTGACCCCGACAAAAGTGTAAGAAGGACACACCCCTTCCAGGGAGAGTACTAAGCTGTGATAGTGAACAGAAAACATACAAGCCAAGGCAGTAAAGATGACTGTTGAACGTACATCAGCAAAAAAAAAAAAAAAAAACAGTCCCTCCATAGGAGGGAAAAACAAGGGTGGTCGAGACGACAACTCAAGTTCATACCGACGACAAACACCCTGATCCCCGCACCCCTTGTGGAAAGGGAATTGGCAAGCACACTAGGCGCAGAAGGAGCAGGGAAATGCAATGACTGGGTGGACGAAGCCCCCAGGCTCCAGCGGCAAGCCACCTTGTGTCCCAAGAGGGATCGGAACCCCGTACACTTAAGTTGGGCAACAAATACAAGACATGTTGAGAGCCATTCCAGACAGTGACCAGTAGGTACCCGAGTCAACCCGGACAGGGACCCCAGAAGGAACAACCGGAAGAACAGGGAGGGCCTGAACCGACAGGCGCCCCCGCAGGCCCCATGTCAGAACAGAGGTGCACAGCCGCCTCGGAACCGCAGGAGCAAATCACCGGAAACCCCTGGGCGCACCCCACCAAGCCAAGGGAAGGAGGGCTCTGCTCCTACAAGCGGCCCTAGCAGAAGTAGGAACACAGACATGGGGAGTCCACAGAAACAGTGGGGTACCAAGACTGCAGACACTAAAGAACCGCAGCCCTCCAAGGGAGCAGCAGAAAGGGAGGAATGCCCCCAGCAGACCAACAGTGCAACCTAAGAAAGGAGAACAGAGCGATGCTGCTGTTGCTGCAAAAGGAAGAAAAGGGCCTGAGAACCGACATGCACACACTCCGCGGGACTGCACCTGGAAGAGACACACCGGACTACAGCTGCTGTAGCAGCCGAAAGGGGAGATGACCAGTTAGATTAGGACCCCAAGCAGAAACAGTCTGGCCCCGTGGCAAGGAGACCGTGGCCACGTCGGGTCCCGCACACGGAAACACAGTGGAGAGAGATACCAGCCTGTAGACAGAGTAGCAGGCATGCAGAGAGGGACCTGGCCAAGCAGATAACCCTGTAAACTAGTAAGTAGTGCATTGGATAAGGCACCCATGTGATGTGTAACAGGTGGTGCAAGAAACCCTGCAAACCACAACCTGGCATACAGGTATAGGACCATGGAGACGAGTCACTTCATAGGCACCTCGCTCAGGGACGAGGAACCGGAACACCAGCCGCAGATACATCAGGCGGTTGATGTATGACCGGCGGTGAAGGAAACCATATCGACCACTGTCTGGCTTAGTGGTATGGGTCCATAGTAGATAATGGAACACACAGACGGATGCCTCACACAGTAGTGAGGAACCGAAAACGCAGAAGCAGATACACCAACTGTTTGATGTAGGACGGCGATGTAGCTAACCATGCCGACCAATGTCTGGCCGACTGGAATCCAAAGTAGACAATGATGCATCCCATCGGCACCTCACCCAGGAGTGAGGTACCAGAACTCAAGCCGCACATACATCAGCCGCTCGAAGTCTGACAGACAGTGTAGGCCACCATGCAGACCACTGTCTGGCTCACTGGCATGGATCCACAGAAGACAACTATACACACACCATCAGCACCTTGCTCAGTAGGGAGGAACCGAAACCCCAGCCGCAGATACCTCAGCCATTTGATGTATTACAGGCGGTGTAGGCAACCAAGCAGACCACTGTCTGTCTTGCTGGCATGGACGCACAGAAGACAGCTGTTTATCCCATCGGTACCTTGCCTAGTAGTGAGGGACTGGAACTCCAGACGCAGACACATCAGCCATTTGATGCATGACAGGCGGAGTAGGCAACCATGCAGACCACTACTGGCATGGATCCACAGAAGACAACTAATCATAACATCGGCAACTCGCTGAGTAGTGAGGAACCAGAACTCCAGTCGCAGATACATCAGCCGTGAATTGCATGACAGGCGATGTACGAAACCATGCAGACTACTGTCTGGCTTACTGGTATGGGTCCTGAAGATACATCGGTCAGTTCTCCATATACCGCACCCAGCAGAGGGGTATCGGAACTGCAGCCACACACACAACTGCCGTGAGTCGTGTGACAAAAGGCAGAGGAAACCATGCAGACCACTGTCCGACTTACTGGTATGGGTCCTGAAGACACATCGGGTCAGTTCTCCATATACCGCACCTAGCAGTGGGATATCGGAACTGCAGTCACAGATACCTCAGCCGTGAGACGTGTAACAAGCGGCAGAGGAAACCATGCAGACCACTGTCTGGCTTACTGGTATGGGTCCAGAGCAGACAGTCATTCCATCGGACACCTCGCACAGTAGTGAGGTACCAGAACTCCAATTGCAGATACATAGGTTGAGTGATGTGTGACAGGTGGTGGACAGGTGGTAAAGGAAACCATGCAGACAACTGTCTGACTGGTATGGGTCCCTAGTAGGGAACGGTCATGCCTTAGCAGAGAGGAACCGGAGTGCCAGCTGCTGACGCAGCAGCTGGGAGATGAGAGACAGGAGAGACCACTGTTTGGCACAGAGATGACAGGAGTAAACCCTGCCCACCCAGGGACATTCCCATGAAGACCTAGTGCTAGATGTGAGGATCCGGAGCACTAGACACCTAGCCTGTGGAGAAGGGAACATATAGTATGAAATGCCAAGAACACCCCAGGATGGGTGGCCGGCAGACATGACAGATGAGGAGCCTCAAAGACAACCTAAGTGTCCGTCAGGAATGCCAAGAGCTTGAACAAGGTTAAAAGAGAACAGATATCTTGGATACAGCCCAAATAGTTTCCAAGGGACCATGCATCCCTGGTATTTCAACATGCTACGGCGGGTGGGACACGCTCCATGAGTGAGCAACGATGCAGAAACAGGGACGCTAGAGGGATACATTAAGGAGCTCATGTAAAGCGTACATCAGGTCACCATCTAGGGTGACAAAACAGCCCCGTAAAGCAGCCCCGAGGCCAAGGCTTCAATAGAATTAAGGTGCAATACTAAAATATGGCCACAAGAGAGCGCCAAACTACACCAAACGTTAAAGTGACTCAAACTCTGTCTCCAAGGCTGCATTTAAAAATGCAAAGTATGTATAGTAAGTTATCCTACAGGATGACTGAATAAAACAACTCACTCGCGGCCAGCCAAGGATGCAGTAGTGCGAGATTGCCACTAGGGGGAGCTAGAGCCCGGACAATGGAGAGTTAAAAAAAAGGTAAATTTTTTTTTTTTTTTACTTTAAGTGTGTGGAGGATGGGAAGGTGCCTCAGACACCACATCATGTAGTAGCCCCCAGCAGCAGCGACGGCGGACCAGCCCACTCGCCTGCTAAGGGGTTAAGTAGGCGAGCGGGCCGGGTGGGGAGTTCCCGCCTTAGTGAGGCCGACTGGGCCGCTCTGCTTCAGAGCGCCGCCGACCCGCGCATGGTGAAGGGGCGGTGCTAAACTCCGCTGAAGAACTACAGATATGGCCGTGGCCTAGTGAGGCCGAAGTGGCTGCTCTGCCACAGAGCGTCGGCGGATCAAAGCTTCGCTGAGAGAGGAGGTATGGCCATGGGTAGAGCCCGCCGGTCGTTGGAAGGGACCGTGTGCGAGGGAACATGGAGGGGAGGCGCTGATATGGCCTCACTGTGAGCGCAGCCATACTCCTGGATCGCGCGCTGGGACAAGGGGAGAAGAAGGGCGGAGCCTGTACCGCCATTACCCCCTCACCCAGCACGCTGCTGACCCCTTAATGCCTTATAAAGGTGCAGAGGGGAGAAAAACGTGGGGATGGAGCCGCTGCAAAGGGCAGGTGGCCGCCCCAGTGCACAAAATTCACAGCACCCCAGAGTGCCACATATAAAATCCCAATAAAGGACAGAGTCCCTTGTAAAGAGGAAAAAGAAGGGGGAGGGAGAGGGAGATATACTCACCCGTCTTCCTATACTCACCCCAAGATGTCTTCAGCCAACATTTTAATCACATTCACATCATGCTGCTACAGCCCAAGACGAGCAGGGAAAAGAAGGGGACCTGGACCCACGGTGCAACCCCAGGCGCTGGCCGTTTGCTGGAAGGGGTTAACGGTGCATTGGAATCTTCGTCAATGTCCTGTGCCCATTAGCCGCATATGGGGGAACAGGTAGCGCCATGCTCCTGAACCCCCACCTGAAAAAAGGAAAGAAAAGGGAGTAAAGAATCTAACTAAACTGCCCTTACTAGAGGAAAAAAAAAAAACGACAAGGTCTGGAGAGAACCAGACCGTGTCCACCTCCTATCTGACACTAGCTAAAACTGGTCGCCTCACTGCAGGTGGGCGGGTATATCCTGCCAGGGAGGAGCAGACTTTTCTTTTTCCTAGTATCAGCGCCTCCAAGTGGCAGGAGCATATACCCATCAGTTCGGTATCCCCCAATGAGGAGCGACCAAGAAGTGATATTACAATATCTATAGAATAAAAGATCAGACTTGCAGAGTACTTATTAAGGAGGTTCTTCATAGGATATCAGCATATTATAGGGTTGCCACCTGGCCGGTATTTTGGCCACCCTGCAGGATTTTTATATAAAAAATAACCGCCATGCAATTGGCCGTATTTATCCAACCAATCCTGCAACTCCCAAAATGTTGCACCATATACTATACCAGTGTTTCCCAAGCAGAGTACCTCCTGCTGTTGCAAAACTACAACTCCCAGCATGCCTGGACAGCCAACAGCTGTCCGGACATGCTGGGAGTTGTAGTTTTGCAACAGCTGGAGGCACCCCTGGTTGGGCAACACTGACCTGTACTATATCCTACTATATACTCCAACATGTTGGGAGTTGTAGTTTTCATTTGGGGCAGCTGCTGAGCCACAGGCTTATCAGGGCATGCTGGTAGTTGTAGTTAGTATCTAACTGCAACTCCCGAATTTAATTTAAAAAAAAAAAAGCGATAAAAAATTGGTACTGTTAAAAACTGCAGATCGCGCGCAAAAAATTAGCCCTCGTACAGGCCTGTATAAGATATAGGGGGTCAAAATAGGACACAATTCCCCCCCCCCACATGTGTATCCTGTAATGTCACACATATGAATTATGCAAATTAGCATGGCCGGTATTTTTTGGGCCAAGAAAGGTGGCAACTAGAGATGAGCGAACTTACAGTAAATTTGATTCGTCACAAACTTCTCTGCTCGGCAGTTGATGACTTATCCTGCATAAATTAGTTCAGCTTTCAGGTGCTCCGGTGGGCTGGAAAAGGTGGATACATTCCTAGAAAGAGTCTCCCAGGACTGTATCCACCTTTTCCAGTCCACGGGAGCATCTGAAAACTGAACTAATTTATGCAGGATAAGACATCAACTGCCGAGCAGAGAAGTTTGTGACGAATCAAATTTACTGTAAGTTCGCTCATCTCTAGTGGCAACCCTAGCATATTACATAGATAGGAAACCTAGAAATTAAACACAATTATGATGTTGCTATGTTAAGGTTACTGAGTTTGCAGCTGAGGGTTACCACCGGGCCAGCGAGCCACCAACTTAGCCAGTATTTACACAAGAAGGCACCGATGTAAGTAAAAACGTTTTACTGGCAATAGCAGGTGCCAATACTTTTGTAGTCACATAACTTCCTGTTTGGATTGTACATTATAGGGGTTATCCACCGTAAGGTGATTTTAGTACTTACCTGCCAGACAGTAATGGACATGCTTAGGAAGGACCCGCACTTGTCTTTAGGTTAAATGGCTATGTTGTGAGATCACAAAAATATAGCCTCAGCTTCATGGTAAACAGGCTTTTTCCTGTTAGAGTTTTCTCTTTTACTACAAATACCATAATTCCACTTTGCTGCCTCCCACACATCAGCCACCCCACCCATTGAACAAAAGGAGCTGAATTCCATGAAAAAGACCAGTGCTTTCTAACCAGGGTGCCTCCAGAGGTTGCAAATTCCCTGTGGTCGCTCAACCCATTGAAGCAGAACAGGCTCCCTGTCATCACCTGACTAGTGAGGTAATGTCTTGGCCACACAGCATCCTGGGAATACCTGAGACCGAAGCCATTTCGTATGCTGTTAAAAATGGACATCCAGAGCAAAGATAACATAAGAATGCAAGACCATCCATCAGAGACAGGTAGAGACATTATGAACTACACTAACTTTACAGCCCCTGTAGCATAGTCCAATAAAAAAAATCCTGGAATACCCCTTTAATGGGATGTCTATAATTGACTATATTTACTATGAATGCATAAGGAGAGATTTCTACATATTTATCAACAGCACTCAACCATAGATAATCTAATATTCTAAACTCTACATCATAGAAGTTTGGGGTCGCACAACTGAATTGATCAACAAAAATAAACTTTGAATCTTGAATTCTAAAGCCATATAAGAAAATGTGGACACCTATGTTTTGTTGTTTATTTTCTTAGTTATTAGTATTCTATTCTGAGAACTTTGTTCTGTTATTTGATTACTTGTTCTAAAGAAACATGATGTATGAATACATTATTGCAAGCCCTATAATGGTTATACCTGTTATGTGTTATCTGAACCCCCCCCCCCCCCCCCCCCCCAAAGAAAAAAAAAATAAGGTTGAATGGATTGGATACCTTTCCTTTGATAGGCCCACTCTGCTTTGCAAAGTCCAGAGATTTACATTACAAGTTACAGTAAGCTATGGTCTGTTCGAGGCTATCAGAGGGGTACCTAAGTAACAAATCACAGTAAATGTGAAGTGACTTCACCAAAATCCACACCAGCATTTTTACCCATGTATTTATACATGCTGGTTTAATGCCTTTTACGCCAAAATTGGTGCGAAAATCACAGAAAAATAAAATTGTGGATAGATGCTAAAGCCCTGACAAGGAAGAATATTTTCATTAGTTTGGGTAACACTTGGATGAATCAGATAGGCCTTACCTTTACATGTGAAATCTGTGATACTCACCTTCCTATCCCTTATGGAACGATTCATATGAGAGTTTATTGGAATCCCATAGCCACAAATAGCCTATTCGGACAGGAGAGCTTTCACCCTATGAAAGGTATAATCAAGTGACAGTATGTTCCCCCAAGGAGGAAATGTTTTAATACACAAGTCTCAAGACCAGTCTAGTAGGTGGGGGTCACTCTGAATGAATATTCAAGAGCTGTTAAAAGTAGGGATGTCCAGATACCATTTTTAAGACTGAGTATGAGAACAGATTTTTTTTCTTTCCGCCAATACCAATTACTAATACTTTTTGTAAGGGTTTTTTTTCCCCCACTTTTTTTGTGGGGAAAAGGGGGCTGTTTTCAGTTATTAGAGAAAGGGCTTTTTTTTATATTAACCTCTTAAGGACCAAGGGCGTACCTGTACTCCGAGTCCGCTCCCTTATATAACGAGGGGCCATGGCGTGGCCTCGCATCATAGCGGGTTGGGACCAGCCTCTAACAACAGGGGGGGACCCAAGGCTGATAGCACGTGGCACTGATCGCGGTGCCAGGCGCTATTAGCCCTTTAGACGCTGCGTTCAAAGTTGATTGCCACATCTAAAGTGCCCCTGGAAAGCTAAGTGGGCTGTTCGGGACCGCAGCGGCATCCCGAACAGCTCGAGGACACAAGGAGGGTGCCTACCTTCCTCCTGTGTGTCCAATCGCCGAATGACTGCTCAGTACCTGAGATCCAGGCATGAACAGTCAAGCAGCAGAATCATTGCAGTGTAGAAAGAAATAAAAATGTGGTATCACCGCGTTCAGAAATGTCCATATTATAAAAATATATATTGTTAATTGAACCGCACGGTCAATGGCGTACACGCCCAAAAATTCCAAAGTCTAAAATAGCGTATTTTTGGTCACTTCTTATATCATGAAAAAAATTAACAAAAAACAATCAATGCAAAAATGGTACCGCTAAACACTTCAGATCACTGCACAAAAAAATTTGCTCTCATACCGCCCCGTACACTGAAATATAAAGTTATAGGGGTCAGAAGATGACAATTTTAAACGTATACATTTTCCTGCATGTAGTTATGATTTTTCCCAGAAGTACGACAAAATCAAACCTATATAAGTAGGGTATCATTTTACTCTTATGGACCTACAGAATAAAGAGAAGGTGTCCTCTTTATAGAAAAATTTACTGTGTAGAAACAGAAGCCTCCAAAGGTTACAAGATGGCGTTTTTTCTTCAATTTTGTCACACTGATTTTTTTTCGTTTCGCCGTAGATTTTTGGGTAAAATGACTGATGTCACTGCAAAGTAGAATTTGTGTCACAAAAAATAAGCCACGATATGGATTTTTATGTGCAAAACTGAAAGTTATTTTTTTTAAAGGTAAGGAGGAAAAAAAAAACAAAAGTGCAAAAACGAAAAACGCCGGGTCCTTAAGGGGTTAAAAAAAAATACAGTGGGGATCAAAAGTTTGGGCACCCCAGGTAAAAATTTGTATTAATGTGCATAAAGAAGCTAAGGAAAGATGGAAAAATCTCCAAAAAGGCATCAAATTACAGATTAGACATTCTTATAATATGTCAACAAAAGTTAGATTTTATTTCCATCATTTACACTTTCAAAATAAAAGAAAAAAAAATGGCATCTGCAAAAGTTTGGGCACCCTGCAGAGTTAATATATTGTACTGCCCCCTTTGGCAAGTATCACAGCTTTTTGCAGCCAGCCAAGAGTCTTTCAATTCTTGTTTGAGGTATATCTTTGCCCATTCGTCCCTACAAAAGTCTTCCAGTTCTTTGAGATTTCTGGGCTGTCTGTCATGCACTGCTCTTTTAAGGTCTATCCATAGATTTTCAATTATGTTGAGGTCAGGAGATTGTGAAGGCCATGGCAAAACCTTCAGTAATCCCCCGTGGATTTCGAGGTGTTTAGGATCATTATCTATTTGTAGAAGCCCTCCTCTCTAACTTCAGCTTTTTCACAGATGGCATCAAGTTCGCATCCAAAATTTGCTGAAATTTTATTGAATCCATCTTTTCTTTCTACTCGTGAGATGTTCCCTGTGCCACTGGCTGCAATACAACCCCAAAGCATGATTGATCCACCCCCATGCTTAACAGTTGGACAGAGGTTCTTTTCATTAAATTATGTTCCCCTTCTTCTCCAAACGTACCTTTGCTCATTCCGACCAAAAAGTTCAATTTTAACCTCATCGGTCCACAGAACTCGTTTCCAAAATGCATCAGGCTTGTCTATATGTTCATTTGCAAAGTTCAAACGCTGATTTTTGTTGTGAGGACGTAGAAGAGGTTTTCTTCTGATGACTTCCATGAAGACCATATTTGTACAAGTATCTCTTTATAGTGGAATAGTGTACCACAACTCCAGTGTGTGCCAAATCTTTCTGGAGGGATTGTGCAGTCAAATGTGGGGTTTCAATTGTTTTTCTCACAATCCTGCGAGCTGTTCTGTCTGATATTTTTCTTGGTCTTCCAGATCTTGCTGTCCACTGTTCCTGATGACTGCCATTTCCTAATTACATTCTGAACAGAGGATATTGACATCTGAAAATGTTTTGCTATCTTCTTATAGTTTTCTCCAGCTTTGTGAGCGTCAACTATTTTCCGTTTCAGATTTCTAGACAACTGCTTAGAAAAACCCATGGTGCTGATTGTTGGGGCAAGGTCAGATAAGTCTGGGCATTTAAAACCTTTGAGATTGACATCACCTGGTCTTCCCAGATGACGACTGAGAACAATCCATGACACTGGCAGGTCTCAGCTTTGCAAAGGGGGCAGTGCATGCTATAAATTCTGCAGGGTGCCCAAACTTTTGCAGATGCCATTTTTTTTGTTTTCTGTTATTTAGAAAGTGTAAATAATGGAAATAAAATCTAACTTTTGTTGACATATTATAAGAATGTCTAATCTGTAATTTGATGCCTTTTGAAGATTTTTTCCATCTTTCCTTGGCTTCTTTCTGCACATTAATACAATTGTTTGCATGGGGTGCCCAAACTTTTGATCCCCACTGTGTGTGTATAATATATTTTATATTTTATATATATATATATATATATATATATATATATATATATATATATATATATACACACACACACACACACACACACATTTTATTTTTATTGTGTGTGAAAAAAAGGGGGGTGATTCAAACTTGTTAGGGAAGGGGTTAATTCACATTATTTTTAATGTACTGCTAAGGAATAAGTCAGAGAGAGACAAGATGTTACTACACTCACTAAAGTACCAGGTACATGGATGGATCAACAGCTTAAAGGCTGTTTTTGGTGTGCCATGTCAGGGGTGTTGAAAAAATACCTTTATGTGGCAACCTAGCAGAATTGAGAAATGGCATGAGGCAACATTCAGCATTGGTAGATACTCCAATCTCAACACACATGGGGGCAATTGGAACTAAATATTCTTTAACATGAACCTAAAGGGTTTTTCAGAATGTGGTCAATTCATCCACATGGTCTCTATGGAGACCTTGACCCATTTTTGATGACTTTTTGATAATACATATACTATAAAGTTACTCTAAATTGAACTACAGGTTTGGGGCTGTATTATATTCTCTAGTATACCCTAATTAAATGAGATATGTCATACAAAAAAAACGTATCCCCCGTCCGGCTTTCCCATAGAGATATATGGAGGGGGCGTGGTGAGGGTCATGACCGCTCCAGGGAAGAACCTGATAGGGGGATACGTTTTTTTTTTTTTGTATGAGACTTCTCCTTTAGGTACCACATTACTTGACATGGTCTCCATCAGCCCAGTAATGTCTATGTGTAGACAGGAGTGCTATATTGACCCATAGTACTTCTAGCAAGATTTTACATTATAAACCCACTGTGAAATAATAGTTTGATAATTACACATAATTGCGCTCACTGGTAGTTGTACCAAGGGGTGGCCCAGAGGGACTATTTAAAAGGGGTACTCCGCGCTTAGACATCTTATCCTCTATCCAAAGGATAGGGCATAAGATGCCTGATCACAGGGGTCCCGTCGCTTCAGACCCCCGCAATCTCAGTGCAGCCCCCGGCATTCTGTGCCAGGAGCTGCTTCCAAGACGGGGAGATGACGTCACGCCATGTCCCTCCAGTACCCAGGTGTCTCTGGCTTTCCTATAGTGATGCATGGAGGGAACATGTCGACCACCTTTTTGTGCGGTGGTCAACAGTTCTGTACAGGAGGCAAGCTGGGGGGTCTTCGGGCGCCAGTAGGATCTTAGCAATCAGCTGTGCATGCTTCATATAAAGGACAAATGTACATCCTGGTGCCCTGGTACTTTACACACCAAGACATACATTAATGTCCTATGTCCTTAAGTGGTTAAGCGTACAAAAGCAAACTGAAATGTAAACAAAACACTGTGTAAGCCCAGGCTAAGACCAATCCCTTGATTTCAGACATCATTTGCATAAAATAAGACCATGTGAATAGTACATTTGCATTTTCAGTGTACCCAAAAGAATAGAAAAAAAAAAAAAAAAAAAGAAACATGGACATGCCTGCTCAAGGGGGCCTTTTTCTTTTATTTCCAATTTCTTTGGATCACTAGATAAATGAGTTTACATAAAAAGCAATCCAATTCAAAAGCCAAATGCCTGAAAACTGTTAAATGCAAAACAACTCCAAAAGTCACACGTATATGGCTAGTACACAATCATTAGCCACTTCAATCACTAGGCTGCATCAGGCTTAATACTTTCTTGCCCAGGTGTAATAGCTTTCAATTGCTAAACAGTGTATTGTGTTTTGACTGTTCTGTGGATATGGAGAATCCTTCGTAAATGCAAAAGAAAAAGGAAACAAGAAAAAATTGAAGGGCAGAGTAGTATTATCCTGTCTCCTCTTGAGGCAATTCAACCGAAGTTATGCAGTGCTAGCCGGAACATGTCATTTGTACAGACCCAGGCATCTTGTACGTTCTTTAGTAGAAACATTTGATGAAATCCAATAACGGGGTCATCATCCGCCTGAAATAAAATACAATAGAATAAGTCAATATACATGAGGATACTGAACAGTCACAAATCAATTTTATCTATAGTATGCATGTAAACAGAAAACCACACATTTCAGCACTTAAGGACGAAGCCTATTTTGACCATAACCCCTTGGGGACAGAGGGTTTTCCAATTTTTACACTCATTTTTTTCTCCTTACCTTTTAATAATCCTAACCCTTTCACATTTTGCAGCTAAAAATCCATATGATGGCTTATTTTTTTGCGCCACCATTACTTTGTAATGACATCAGTCATTTTACCCAAAACTCTAAGGCGAAACGGCAAAAAAAAAAATCATAGTACGACACAATTGAAGAAAAGACAATTTTGTAGCTTTTGGGGGCTTCCGTTTCTACACAGTATTTTTTTTGTACAAATTTCACACTTTTCATTCTGTAGGTCCATACGATTAAAATGATACCCTACTTATATAGGTTTGATTTTGTCGTACTTCTGGAAAAAATCATAACTACAAGCAGGAAAATTTATACGTTTAAAATTGGCGTCTT
Source organism: Hyla sarda (assembly GCF_029499605.1). Lineage (NCBI taxonomy): Eukaryota > Metazoa > Chordata > Amphibia > Anura > Hylidae > Hyla > Hyla sarda. The sequence goes on along the minus strand of NC_079194.1, from coordinate 203,773,396 downwards.
CTGACCCCTATAACTTTTGCATTTTTCTGCGTACGGGGCGATATAAGGGCTCATTTTTTGCGCTGTGATCTGAAGTTTTAATCGGTACCATTTATGTATTGATCGGACATTTTGATCACTTTTTATTAATTTTTTATAATATAAAGTGACCAAAAATATGCTATTTTGGACTTTGGAATTTTTTTGCACGTACGCTATTGACCGTGTGGTTTAATTAACTATATATTTTTATAATTCGGACATTTCCGCACACGGCGATACCACATATTTTTATTTACACAGTTTTTTTTTTATTGGGAAAAGGGGGGCGATTCAAACTTATTAGGGAAGGGGTTAAATGATCTTTATTCACTTTTTTTCACAGTGTTATAGCTCCCATAGGGGGCTATAACACTGCACACACTGATCTTTTACATTGATCAATGGTTTCTCATAGAAAACCATTGATCAATGATTCTGCCGCTTGACTGCTCATGCCTGGATCTCTGGCACTGAGCAGTCATTCGGCTATCGGAAAGCATGGAGGAAGGTAGGGACCCTCCTACTGTCTTTACAGCTGTTCGGGATGCCGCGATTTCACCACGGCAATCCCGAATAGCACCCTGAGCTAACCGGCACCGCTTTACTTTCACTTTAGATGCGGCGTTCAACTTTGAACGCCGCGTCTAAAGGGTTAATAGCACGTGGCACCGCGATCAATGCCGCACGCTATTAGCCACGGGTCCCATCCGTTGTTAGAGGCCGGACCCGACCCGCTATGATGCGGGGCCTATCGACAGGGAGCGGCCTGAGGGCTTATAGGTATGCCCTCCGTCCCCAATGAGTTATGGACGCAGCCATTTTTTGCAAATCTGACCACTGTCACTTTAAGCATTAATAGCTCTGGGATGCAGATTCTGAGAATGTTTTTTTGTGACATATTATACTTTATGTTAGTGGTAAATTTTTGCCCATACTTGCATCATTTCTTTGTGAAAAATTCAAAAATGTAATGAAAATTTGCAAAAATGTTGCATTTTTCTCATTTTTAAAGTCTCTGCTTGAAAGGAAAATGGACATACCAAATAAATGATATGTTGATTCGCATATACAATGCGTCTACTTTATGTTTTCATCATAATGTTGACATGTTTTTACTTTTTGAAGACAGAGGGCTTCAAAGTTTAGAAGCAATTTTCCAATTTTTTCATGAAAATTTCAAAAGCTTAATTTTTCAGGGACCAGTTCAGTTTTGAAGTGGATTTGAGGGGCCTTCATATTAGAATCACCTCATAAATTACCCAATTATAAAAACTGCACCCCTGAAAGTATACAAAATGACATTCAGAAAGTGTGTTAACCCTTTAGGTGTTTCACAGGAATACAATTTTTTTTTTTCATTTTTACAAGGGGTAAAAGGAGAAAGCCCCCAAAATTTGTAACCCAATCTCTCTCAAGTAAGGAAATACCTCATGTGGCTGTAAAGTGCTCTGTGGGTGCACTAGAGGGCTAAGAAGAGAAGGAGCACCATTGGGCTTTTGGAAAGAATTTTGCTGAAAAGGTTTTTGGGGGCTTGTCACATGGTGCCAGAACAGAAATAAATAAAAAAAAAAACACATGGCACACCATTTGGGAAACTACACCCCTCAAGGAACATAAGGGGCAAAGTGAGCCTTAACACCCCACAAGTGTTTGATGAGTCTTTGCTAAAGTTGGACGCAAAAAAAAAAACAAAAAACGAAATGCTACTGTTACCAAGTTTTTTTTTTACACAAGGGCTAATAGGAAGAAAAAAAAAAAGCCCCCCCAAAACTTGTAGTCCAACTTTTCCCAAGTAAGGCAATACACCATATGTGGACGTAAAGTGCTCTGCAGGGGCATTATAGGGCTCAGAAGAGAAGGAGAGCCATTGGGCTTTCTGGAATTGAAGTTGGGGGCCATGTGCGTTTACAAAGCCCCCATAGTGCCAGATCAGCAGAACCCCCCACCCCCACCCCACCCCCCACACACACACCCCACACACACACCTGACACCATTTCAGAAACTACACCACTCAAGGAATGTAACATGGGGTACAGTGAGTATTTACACCTCACAAGTGTTTGGCACAGTGGGCCGTAAAAATGAAAAATTAGATTTTTTTTGCACTTAAATGCTAGTGTTACTCCAATTTTTTTATTTTCACAAGGGGTAATGGGAGAAATTGGGTTACAAGTTTTGGAGGCCTTTTTCTTCTGAGTATGGAAACACCCCATATGTGGATGTAAATTGCTCTGCAGGCGCAGGCTCATAATAGAAGGAGCAATATTGGGTTTTTGGAGAGAGAATTTGGCTGTAATTGAAGTTGGGGAGCCATGTGCGTTTTAAAAGCCCATGTGGTGCCAGAACAGTGGACCCCCACATGTGACCCCATTTTGGAAACTACACCCCTCAAGGAATGTAACAAGGTGTGCAGTGACCATTTACATCACACTGGCATTGGCCAGATCTTTGGAACAGTGGGCTGTGCATATGAAAATTTAAAAATTTTCATTACAGACCACTGTTCCAAAAATCTTTCAGACACCTGTGGGGTGTAAATGCTCTCTGCCCCCTCTTAAATTTCTTGAGGGGTGTAGCTTCCAAAATTGGGTCACATGTGAGTGTTTTTTCTTTTGGGTTTATGTCTGAAATGCTGCAACTATTAGCCAGCCCTGTGCAAATAACCAATTTAGGCCTCAGGTGCTCTCTCACTCCTGAGCCATGTTATGCACCCGCAGAGCACTTTACGCCCACATATGGGGTACTCTGTTACAAATTTTCGGGGTCTTTTTCTCCTTTTACCTCTTGTGAAAAGAATGGGGCTAAACCAACATGTTAGTGTAGAAAATTAAATTTTAATTTACACTAAATGCTGGTGTAGCCCACAATTTTTTTTTCCACCAGAGGTAAAAGTAGAAAAAGCCCCCAAAATTGTAAAGCAATTTCTCCCGAGTATAGAAATACCCCATATGTGGCCCTAAACTGTTGCCAGTCAAATGCAACAGAGCTCAGGAGTGAGAGAGCGCCATGCACATTTGAGGCCTAAATTAGTGATTTGCACAGGGGCGGCTGATAGTTGCAGAGTTTTACTTACATGCAGTGTACCAGAACCCCAGTGTTATTAAATCTCCCCCTATTACAGTATTTCCCAACCTGGGTACCTCCAGCTGTTGCAAAACCGTGACACCCAGCATGATGGGAGTTGTAGTTTTGCAACAGCTGGAGGCAGCCTGGTTGGGAAATACTGCCCTAGTCCGGGCCAATTTTCGCTTTTACACTCTTGTGTAGCCATAATATAATAATATATAATAGCCATAACCACCTACTATAATGATACCTTTTAATTTTTCAATAACATTCTCCGAAACAAAAAAAATATATATTTAAATTTTTTTGTTTTGGAGAATGTTATTGAAAAATTAAAAGGTATCATTATAGTAGGTGGTTATGGAAAGAAGGGACGGTTCGAAAGAAGACGCAGTCTCTGTCCTAAAAAAGGGATAAGAAACATGACGGAAACTACACAAATCTAAAATTATATATATATATATATATATATATATATATATATATATATATATATATATATATATTTATATATAATATATATATTATTTGAAGAAAGAAGAAGGTCCGGCACTTCAGGTGAAGGATTAAAACCAGCTTTCCTTTATTCAAAACCTTGACACAGTTCACATACAGAACAACATTTGACGCGTTTCGCCCACGTTGGGGCTTAATCGTAGACTAACAAACATTTGACAGACCGTGTTAATACACTAAATCAACGGGTCACATTACCTCTTACATCATTAAAACACTAAGACATGTGGAAGACCCGGTGTGGGCGAGATCCTCTTCCTAAATATTTGGTACCTATTCAGATTAACCTAAATGCAGTTTGTGGTTTTTACTTCCGCTTTAGTGCGTTTTGTACAAAAACCGATGTATATTACTGCATATACAAACAGTGCAATATTTATACATAACTACTTCAATTGTAACATTCAGAATATTCCAAAATTCATGATTAACCTATTTATACATTAGACAGACACTACAGGCGCTAGACACCATAAATATAGTACTCGTCCATTTATCTAGAATTCTGGATGATATTAATATTAAAATTTTAATTTTTATTAAATATTCTTTGTATTTATGTGTATTAATTATTACTGCTTATTATCTTATATTCTTTTACTTTTTGAACATATATTGCACTGTTAGTAATTAGTTATTCTTTGTCACCACTACCTTATAGGACCCTACCTTCTTCATTAATAACAGACTTTACTTATATTAATGCATTTATGGACATGTCACAATGAGGTCAAATCTTTTATTTAAACCATGTGGGTATCTTGTTTCCAATAGAAACATCCAATATGTCTCCCTATTATAGAGACGCCTTCTCAGATCTCCCCCTCTAGGACCTAACCTGACCTTTTCCACACCTGTAACTCTTAATGAGCTTGTATCTCCTGTGTGTGTCTCTGAAATGTTTGGACAACATGGATACATTGGTTACATTACTCTTTGAATCAGACACATGCTTTCTGAAGCGCATCTTTAAAGAATTACTAGTGCAGCCTGTATATTAGATGTTGCATGACACAAATTTTGCTACATATATAACTGATTTTGTATTAGTTTATATAATCTTTAATATTGTAGCTTCTCCTCGTGTGACATAATAATATTGATTTAGTTTGTTCTACATAGCTACATGTCACACATTTCGTGTGTCCGCACCTCCTCCTCCTTAAGTAGAGGATCAGTTTCCAAAATAGGAACATATTTATAAATTTTTCTGATTTGGTCAAATTGTAGACTATAGGCTGTCACAAAGTATGGCTTTCTTTTCATATTTTGTTCTTATTTTTATTTTCAATTTGTTTCTTATCTCTCCTAGAGTATGTTATCAAATCCTTCCTTTCAATTTTATTTATTCTATTTACAGAATCATTCAATACCTTATCTTTGTACCCTCTTGTTTTAAATCTACTGACTACTTCTTCTGTAGCTATTTGTAAGTGTGTTTCATCCGAGCAGTTCCTTTTTGTCCTGCATCACTCACCAAAGGGGATATTATTGATAACGTGTCTAGGATGACATGATGATGCCAACAATACCAAATTGGTGGATGTTTCTTTTCTAAATGGAAGAATAATTATTTCTGTATTATTGCTCGTTAATGTAATGTCCAGAAAGTTCACCGAAGACCTGCTGTAATATGATGTAAATTTTAAATTTAGATCATAGTCACTAATATAATGTATGAATTCATCAAATTATACTTCATTACCTTTCCAAATTATTAGCAGGTCATCTATGAACCTTCCGACCTAGTGTATCTTGTCATAGAAGGGGCTATCTGTATTGAAAATAAACTGTTGTTCCCAATAAAACATGTAGATGTTAGCAAACGAGGGCGAATATTTCGCCCCCATCGAAGCCCCCCTGGCCTGAAGGAAGAAATCACCATCGAACATAAAGTAGTTGTGTTTCAACAAAAACTCTGTTGCGATGGTGATAGATTCCCTCAGGCCAGGGGGGTAATTACTGTAATATTCCAAATGGTGTGTCAAGGCCTCTAGTCCTTTATTCCAGGGTATTGACGGATAGAGCCCTATCACGTCACAGGTAGCCCAGGAAAAGTTTTTTGCCCGTTTTACCTCATGTAAGATGTTGATGACATGTTTCGTGTCCTGCAGAAATGTGGTAGTAATTTTTGTCAAAGGCTGCAGGTAATAGTCCACCCACTCTCCCAAACACTCCACAAGGGACCCAATCCCCGCCACTATGGGCCTTAGTGGGGGTGGGAATATCCCCTTGTGGAGTTTTGGGAGAGAGTGAAAGATAGGAATTATGGGGTCCGATACATATAGAGATTCTTCTAAATTAGTGTTAATAGCACCCAGGGTAACTCCTTCTCTCAGAACTTTCTTAAGTGTGTCCTGAAATATTTTTGTAGGATCTGTTTGTAATTTCCTATGTGTCCCTATCTGACATTTCACAATTATGTTTTTTATACAATCCTGAATCTAAAATTATAATGTTTCCCCCCTTATCTGCATTCTTAATTGTAATGTATTAATTTTCACTCAATTCCTTCAATGCACTTTATTTAAGTTATCATACATTTTTTTAGAATTGTTTTTTTCATGCAGTTTGATTAAATCCCGCTCTACCAACTCCTGGAATCTATCCAGGGCCTCCGAACGGGAGGCCACAGGATAGAACCCAGGGTTGGCAGAGCGGTAAGGATTGTGGGCCGACGGCGGAACCGGCCGGTCCGTGGCACAGGTGAGCCATTTGGACGTTCAGTTTGAAGCGGACTCCACAACTTGCAGTGTGTGTGTGTGTATATATATTTTATTTTATATATATATATATATATATATATATATATATATATATATATATATATATATATATATATATATATATTAGATTTGTGTAGTTTCTGTCATGTTTCTTATCCCTTTTTTAGAACAGAGACTGCATCTTCTTTGGGACCGTCCCTTCTTTCCAGTGTGGGGGACCTCTCCTGGAAAATGTTGCCCTGGAACAATACGGGGGCCTTCAGTTCCAGAGGTAGTTGTGCCCGCTCCTTCCTGGTTGCCAAAGATCAGGGCCTTGATCACCACCTCCTGGAACTGAAGGAATGTTCCTGTGTTGCCAGTTCTTCAAAATAGTACAAAAGCGTTGTACAATGCTATCTGGACCATGTACACCGCTACTTTTTTGTACCATCTTCTGGTTTTGCGCATAGCGCTATATGGTTTGAGGACTTGATCAGAGAGATCAATTCCTCCCATATACTGATTGTAGCCCAGAATACAATCTGGTTGGAGGACCGGTGTTGCGGTACCTCGTACAGTGACAGGAGTGCTGCCATTACCGTGAATGGTGGTCAGCATAAGGATGTCCCTCTTGTCCTTATACCTAACCAGCAAAATATTGTCACTAGTAAGGGCCCTACTTTCACCCCTAGGAATTGGCATTTTTATAGGATGTTTTTATAGGATTTTTATAGGACAAGCAACAGTGGCTCTGGTGGAAAGGGACTTGAAGAGAGGGATGCTTGTATAAAAGTTATCCACGTACAAGTGGTAACCTTAATCCAGCAGTGGGTACATCAGTTCCCACACAATTTTCCCGCTAACTCCCAGGATTGGGGGGGGGCGCATTCTGGGGGTTCAATGCGGGAATGCTTCCCTTCGTACACCCTAAATCTGTAAGTGTACCCTGAGGTACTCTCACGGAGCTTGTATACTTTCACGCCATACTTTGCCCTTTTACTGGGAACGTACTGGCAGAAATGGAGCCTTCCTTTCTAACTAATAAGGGACTCCTCAATGGCGATATATTTTTGGGGGAAAATAGGCCTCTGCAAATTTAGTGGTAAAATGATCTTTGACCGGACGTATTTTGAACAGGCGGTCATAGGCGGGATCATCTCTAGGCAGACATGTTGCATTATCTGCATAATGCAAACATTGCTGGATAGCTTCAAAGCGATCTCTTTTCATTGCCATACGGTAAAGTGGGGTGTTGGAAAGAACATCCCTACTTCAGTATTGCTGAATGGTTGGCTTTTTCACTAGGCTCATATGCAGAACAAGGCCCCAAAATGTCCTCATCCCGGCTGCATTGATGGGGGACCATCTCTCGTGCCTAGCCAAAAAACAGTCAGGGTTCTGGGTCAAAAATTGTTGGGCATAAAGATTAGTTTGCGCCACCAAATTGACAAAGTCCACACTGGGAAAAAAAAAAACCTCAAAAAGTCTATTTCAGTGAGGCCTGTGGTGTCAATTTGGATTCCTGGGTGTCCCACAAACCCAGGAATCCGTGGTTCATAATTGTCCGGAACTGGGGTCCAGATAGGGTCATCTATAAATGGGAACAGGGTAGTATGGGGGACAGGGAAACTGGTACTGGGAAGAGGAACACTAGTTTGGTGTGCCTCTATTGGCATTGCCCTGCGGCGCCGCCTTCTAGATGGCTCATCACCACTGGATGATGAGGGGGAAGATGAAGAAATAAGTAAAGAGGGGTCTTAGTCTTCTCCATCACTCGAGGATTCGGTGTCGGACGCAGCAAAGGCGTATGCCTCCTACACCGAATATACCCTCTGAGACATTAGGGGGGGGGGGGGTGCTGGAGATGTAGGTGTCTAAGGGGGTGCATGTGTTTTTTTTTCCTTGAACTTTATTATTTCACAGTGTAGTGTTGTTTTTTTTTTTTTTACAGTAAAAAAAAATAACTGGGGTGGGGGGAAACGCTGATTGCTTCACTGATCAGCACCGGCAAGTTGCCCTGAACGGAAAAAAGATTTAAAAAAAACAACAAAAAAAAAGCTGATTAGTAAAAGCAGATTACTGATCAGCAATCACTGTCCGGTCACGCAGCACCAAACAGTTGCTGGTGGCATGGACCACAGTCACAAAAAAAAAAAAAAAAAAAGGACAAAAATAATAAAAATACACACCAAAAAAACTGGGGTAGGCAGCAGCACCCGAAAGTACTGTTTGGGTGAGGCAGATGACTCCGGTACAGGGGGTGAAGCAGTTTTTACTCCCTGCCTAATCTCTCGCTGCCTCCTGCTGCAACCTGTCCCTCACCACTCACCAACGATCGCCGGCGCACTATAAGTCTCATCTATTGGGAGATGGCACCCATGCCACCCCCCCCCCCTCCCCAATATGGGAGGGAGAGGAGGGTCCTCAGGCCCCCGCTGGGCGATATTCTGGGATGGCTGCTGTTAGATAGCAGCAGTTATCCCGGCCTGATCATTGCGTCCAGGGACGCGGTGATCACAGAACTCAGCGCCGTAAATATACGGTTCTGTGTGCGGAGTGACACTTAGCAGCGCCGTACATTTACGGCACTCGTCGTCAAGGGGTTAAAGAACAAATGCGCTGGGACTTTCACATCCTATACATGAAGTAAGCACTGAAACAGTGCTCGCATTATGCACGGCGGGTCCAGGCTGCCATCAGCAGCCAGGGACCCACTGGAAAAGGCGATCACTGATGTCTGCCATTAAACCCCTCAGATGCCAGGATCAATACAGATCACAGCATCTGCGGCGCTTTAAATGGCTCCTCCGCTCTCACGGGATCTTATGCTCTGGTCTGACTTCGAGCAAACCAGAGAAGAAGATCGCTGATAGCACTGAACAGTATTAGCAATCAAAATGATTGCAATAAATAGTCCCCTGTGGGGACATAAAATGTGGGGGGGGGGGGGGGGGGGGGAGAAATCCCCTCCCCCCCCCAATAAAAATGTAAATTTTCCTTTTTTACCCCCATTTTACCCCCAAAAAGCATAAAAAAGCTCCCGTATGGTGAACGGCGTAAATGTAAAAAAAATAAATAAAGTCTTAAATTTATGCTTTGTCACATTTTATTCCCAAAAAAATAAATACATACATTTTAAAGTTTCATATATGCAAATGTAATTTGGTTAAAAAGAGATAATTTTTAGGCGGGTAAGGGACCCTCCTCATGCGTCCTAGCTGATCGGGACACCGCGGTTTCACCACGGTGGTCCCGATCAGCCCGACTGAGCTGCTGGGAAGGTTTTACTTTCACTTTAGATGTGGCAATTCACTCTGATCGCCGCGTCTGAAGGGTTGAATTACCGGGCATTAACGCGATTAGTGATGTCCAGTATTAGCTGCGAGTCCCGGCCATTGATAGCTACCGGGACCGACCCCATATGATGCGGGAGTTCGGGTACGTTCACATGTACAGGATCTGCTGCAGATTTTTGCCTCATTTTCTACAACTGATTTTACAGATTTAAGTTAATTGAAGTTAATTAAGTTGATTGAAGTTAATGGGTAGCAAAATCAGCTGCACAAATATGCAGCAGATCCTGTACGTGTGAACATACCCTAACACAAGTATTTGGTACCCCTTAAGGACACATTATGTACTGGAACGTCATGTGTCCGCTCCCGATCTATAACGCGGGGCCGCGCGCTATTAACCCTTTAGACGTGGCATTCAAAGTTGAACGCCGCGTCTAAAGTGAAACTGAAACCATGCCGGTTAGCTCAGTGGGCTGTTCGGGATAGCCGCGGCATCCCGAACAGCTTACAGGACAGCAGTAGGGTCCCTACCTGCCTCCTCGCTGTCCGATCGCCAAATGACTGCTCAGTGCCTGAGATCCAGGCATGAGCAGTCAAGCGGCAGAATCATCCATCACTGGTTTCTTATGAGAAACCAGTGATCAATGTGAAAGATCAGTGTGTGCAGTGTTATAGGTCCCTATGACCCTATGACCTATAACACTGCAAAAAAAAAAGTGAAATATCATTTAACCCCTTCCCTATTAAAAGTTTAAATCACCCCCCCTTTTCCCAGGTATGGTATCACCGCGTGCGGAAATGACCGAATTATAAAAATATATCGTTAATTAAACCGCACGGTCAATGGCGTGCGCGCAAAAAAATTCCAAATTCCAAAATAGTGCATTTTTGGTCACTTTTTATATCATGAAAAAATGAATAAAAAGCAATCAATCAATAAGTCCCATCAAGATCACGGCGCAAAAAATGAGCCCTCATACCGCCCCATACACGGAAAAATAAAGTTATAGGGGTCAGAAATGACAATTTTAAACGTATTAATTTTCCTGCATGAAGTTACGATTTTTTTTCCAGAAGTACGACAAAACCAAACCTATAGTGTAGGGTATCATTTTAATCGTATGGACCTACAGAATAAATATCAGGTGTCATTTTTACCGAAAAATGTACTACATAGAAACGGAAGCCCCCAAAAGTTACAAAACGCCTTTTTTTTTTTTTCTTCAATTTTGTCTCACAATGATTTTTTTTTTCCGTTTCACCGTAGATTTTTGGGCACAATGACTGACATCATTACAAAGTAGAATTGGTGGCGCAAAAAATAAGCAATCATGGATTTTTAGGTGCAAAATTGAAAGCGGTATGATTTTTTAAAGGCAAGGAGCAAAAACCGAAAATGCAAAAACGGAAAAACTACAGGTCCTTAAGGGGTTAAAACACTCATAGTAAGGTCAACTGTCTTCAAGGCAGTTTAATATGCATTGTAACTTTATGCATACAAAGAAATCAGTTCACCCACAGGGAATACCCAGACCTTAACATAAAACAGTATATGACATCAAGCAGACACGGATGTTAATCTCCATTAGAAGTTCTAAATATATAAGACAAGCTAAACTCAATGATTTTATGGACATAAAAAGGGATTTTCCACCACATATATTTAATGTCGAACTGACAGTATAAGTCATCAATGTCAAATATATTTTACACTAACTACAAATAAAACATTAAACATTTTACAGGAAATGAAGGATCTTGTTGATGGGTAGGTGGTTATGTATGTACTATAAAAGGTCAGTTAACACATGGCTAAACAAAAACACACACACACACTATTTGACGTATGTATACAGTTCCTATGTAGACATGTCTCTTTACTAGCAGACCGCAAACAAACCATTTGCAGCCTTCCATCTATCATTCTCTTATTTCTTGCAAACATACCAAGCATAATTTTTTTAATGTAATAATTAATGTAATAATTCTTTATGTAAAGACTTATTTTTTTTTACTTAAGATGCACTATAAGGGTAAGTTCACACGTACACAGATTTGATGCGCAGGATTTTCTGCTGCAGATTTCAATGTAAACTAAATGAGAGCACAGATTCTAATCTGCAGTTACAAATCCTGCGCATTAATTCTGTGCAGGATCCTGTATGTGTGAACGTATTGTTTTAGAGAACATGATATTGTATAGAGAAAACACTTTGGTCTTAAAAAGTAACATTTAGTCTTAAATTTAAATTTCTCTCAAGTAACACGTGTGTCAAAATTAACCCTTCCAGGACACAGGGCATACAGGTACCCCTGGCGTCCTCGGACTTAAGGACCCAGGGCGTACCTGTACGCTTGTGGGAATTCCGGTCACCACCACTCGCCAGGCAGGGACCAAACCGGGATGCTTTTTCTCCTTTTACCCCTTATAAAAAAAAATTAAAAAAAATCTATAAGAACATGCGTAGAAAAAAGAAATTAAGATTTTGAATTTTTTCCTTCACTTTGCTGCTATTCCTGTGAAACACCTAAAAGGGTTAAACTTTCTGAATGTCATTTTGTATGATTTGAAGGGTGCAGTTTTTATAATGGGGTATTTCTAATATGAAGGCTCCTCAAATCCACTATAAAACTGAAGAGGTCCCTGAAAAATTCAGATTTTTAAAATTTTGTGGAAAATTGATGCTGAACTTTGAAGCCCTCTGATGTCTTCCAAAACACGTCAACTTTATTAAGGCAACATAAAGTAAACATATTGTATATGTAAATCAATATATCATTTATTTGGTATGTCTATTTTCCTTACAAGCAGAGAGCTAAATTTTCACATATTTATTTTACCAAGAACTGATACATCAATGAAAATGTACCACTGTGTTAAAGACGAATATGTCTCTGAATCAAATTCATAAGTAAAAGAATCCCTGAGCTATTAATGCTTAAAGTGACAGTGGTCAGATGTGCAAAAAATGCTCTGGTCCTTAAGGTCATAAGGGGTTAAACAAAAAAGGTGTGTGTAATATATACACACAAACATATATAGAAGAACATCGGTCCAAGAGTTCCGAGGAAAAAATTAAGTGCTTCAATTGGTGCTCACCTCCGTCACAGAAGTAGTGATGTTTGGAATGGATAAAATGAAATAAAAACCGCTGTGACACGGATTTAATGAAAAATAAAATGGTTTATTCCTTCAGCATGCAGTACAGCTGCATGCTGAAGGAATTGAACTCTTGGACCGATGTTCTACTAAAGTGACCATCCTGCGCATGTTGGAGCGGGTTTAGTGCTAGCTGCACTCCTCCACTCTGTGTCCCCCAGAATAGTGGGAAACAAGTGCATATTGGTGTTGTGCCCATGGTACAACACAAAAAGGTGAGCAAACCCTTCTTACCATTTTCAGGAGCCGATACTTATTGGTTTCTCTGTACATCTGTAAATCCAATAGTTAATTTAATTTTACTACGCTTAGATGCGCATTGTGTCTTCTGTTTTTTCTATATACCTTTGCACATACATATATACACACACACACGCTGTTTCAAGAAGATAGCTACAAGAACACCTGGATATGTGTGTGTAGCCTAGAAATTTCTTAGTCCGTCTATACTGCCTACCTATTACTGTGTGGTAGCCTAGTGAGGATTAGCACACAGCCGAAACCTCCTCTCTTACCCTATAATGTAGTGGTTATGACATAACTCCTCAGGGAATGGAAGGCCTAGGCAGAGGAAGAATCCCCAACAACGATGCACAAACAGCAGGAGCATCTTGTCAAATAACTATGACACAAACATCTAACCTTAAATTCCTCATTCACTTCCTCTATACCGCAATCTTTTTTACAGCAGAACTAGGGCTGGGCGGTATGACTAATTATGTGCATCACTGTATTTTTTTTTTTTTTACTTCCGGCGGTTCCACGTTATATAACGTTATTTTCACTCCCCCCCCCCAAAAAAAAAATCATGTGACCCGCCAGCGCTGTTCTGCATTACCCTTTCTGGATATCATGATTAAATAAATAAATATAAAAAATAAAAATAAAAAAAGAGGCCCAGGAGGGAAGATTGAAACATCACTATCGAAAACCCACAGCAGGTAATGCCGTACTACGGTGGAAAAGTTCATAACCTAAACCTCTTCGTAGGGGTACTCCAAAAGGGCAGTTTCTGTTCCCTTGAAGATTATGTGAAGGAAGCATTGGACCTTAGAAACCGTTTCAGAGAAAGGGGTTATCCTTTAAGATGCATAGAAACAGCATGCCACACGGCTTACCGCACCCCAAGGAACGCACTGTTAACACCCCTCCCCCCCCCCCCCCCAAAAAAAAAATATATGAAACTGACAAAATGGTCACGAGACTAATTGGCACCTATGACGGAGCAGCTACAGAGATCAGAAACATTAGACATCAGACACAATAACTGAGACCCTCTCCATTACATATCAGTAGTGTAATATACTGTGTAATGATAAAGGCTGCACTTTAACCAGGTCCGTATCTACCTCTCAGGCATAAATTAGCAATATAGAACAATAAATAAGAGGTGCCATAAAACGTAACATTTAATTAATATTTACTAAAATCCACCAAACACTCAGGAAAAAAGTGAATTCCCAAACCAATAGCTCGCCATATCAACGTAAAAACACAACAGGGATCCCAAATTTATTTCATTCAAAGTACTGGAAGTTGTGGAAACAGGAATTTAGAAAGGCAATGTGGATCAAGTGGTAACACAGAAAGAAACAATGTGGATCCTAAAATTTAATATGGTCTATCCCCATGGACTCAAACAATTAAACTTTTCCAGCTTTCTCTAGTTGAACAAGATATATTTAGTCTTCTCCCCTGACAATGGGGGTTGGCACCTACTTGCCTCACCTCATACTTGAATACTGTACATTTTCGCTATATCCCTGATAACTTGTAAGAATAACATACAGTCATGGCCGTAAATTTTTCAAGAAAATGAAGCATTTCTCACAGAAAAGGATTGCAGTAACACATGTTTTGCTATACACATGTTCATTCCCTTTGTGTGTATTGGAACTAAACCAAAAAATGGAGGGAAAAAAGCTAATTGGACATAATGTCACACCAAACTCCAAAAATGGGCTGGACAAAATTATTGGCACCCTTAATATTTGTTTGCACACCCTTTGGAAAAAATAACTGAAATGCGTTGCTTCCTATAACCAGCAATAATCTTCTTACACCTCTCAGCCAGAATGTTGGACCACTCTTCCATTACAAACTGCTCCAAGTCTCTCTTATTGGAAGGCGCCTTTTCCCCAACAGCAATTTTAAGATCTCTCCATAGGTGTTCAATGGGATTTAGATCTGGACTCATTGCTGGCCACTTCAGAACTCTCCAGCGCTTTGTTGCCATACATTTCTGGGGGCTTTTTGATGTATGTTTGGGGTAATTGTCCTGCTGGAAGACCCAAGATCTTGGACGCAAACCCAGCTTTCTGACACTGAGCTGTACAGTGTGACCCAAAATCCATTGGTACAAGATAAAGACAGCTCACCCAGATCGGGATAGCACCTGAGCAGGGACCTGCCGGACACGTCTCCGGCTTCACACACAGCAAAAATCCAATGAAAAACAATGTCCAGCATCCAGATGAAATCCAACAGGGTATATCTTTATTTAGGAAACTTGCAGGGACACGTTTAAAACACGGACGCGTTTCACGCTTTTGCGTTTAGTCATAGTCCTATGACAGAGCGAAAGCGTGAAATGCGTCAGTGTTTTAAACGTGTCCCTGCAAGTTTCCTAAATAAAGATATACCCTGTTGGATTTCATCTGGATGCTGGACATTGTTTTTCCTTGGATTTCAAAATACATTAGTAATCCTCAGATTTCATGATGCTTTGCACACATCCGAGCCAGGAGGCAGCAAAACAACCCCAAAACATCATTGAACCTCTACCATATTTCACTGTAGGTACTTTGTTATGGTATGTTCTTTTCTTTGTAGGCCTAATTCCGTTTTCGGTAAACAGTAGAATGATGTGCTTTACCAAAAAGCTCTATCTTGGTCTCAGCTGTCCCCAAGATGTTTTCTCAGAAAGATTTTGGCTTATTCAAGTTCATTTTGGCAAAATGCAGTCTTGCTTTTTTAGGTCTCTGTCAGCAGTGGGGTCCTCCTGGGTCTCCTGCCATAGAGTGTCATTTCATTTAAATGTTGACAGATATTCAAGCTGTCCTGCCGCCTCAGGGAGCCTCAGTGTCAGCGCAAAATATCTTTGGAACTTGTTTGGAGTGGCTTATCCCCCATCCGGACTATCCTGCTTTGACACCTTTCATCAACTTCTTGATAATGTTGCGTACTGTGGACAAAGGCAAATCTAGATCTCTGGAGATGGACTTGAGAACCAAAATTGTGGAAAAATATAGGTTACAAAGTGCTAAGACAGTCCTCCTCGCTTTCTGTTGTCCATGATTAGTGTGGTGCACACAAAGACACACAATGCAAAGACTAAGTGAACTTCTCTCCTTTGTATCTGCTTTCAGGTGTGATTTTTATATTACCCATACCTGTTACTTGCCCCAGGTGATTTTAAAGGAGCATCACATGCTTGAAACAATCTTATTTTTCCCACAATTTTGAAAGGGTGCCAATTTTGTCCAGGCCATTTTTGGAGTTTGGTGTGACATTATATCCAATTAGCTTTTTCTCCTCCTTTTTCGATTTAGTTCCAATACACACAAAGGAAATAAACATGTGTATAGCAAAACATTTGTTACTGCAATCCTTTTCTGGGAGAAATACTTCATTTTCTTGAAACATTTTAGGGGTGCCAACATTTACAGCCATGACTGTATATTTCCGGTATGTGTATATCCAAAATAATTTTCAACATCCACCTACCGGGATTTTTTTCAGAATATTGAGCAGCACTTAATTGTCTTCCCCTTATCAATTTTCAAATAGTAGTAGAAGATCACTTACTGCATTATTAACACTGCCTCAATTTCTTTGTAGGCACGTGCAGTTCCATTCTAAAGATAGAGGGCTTTAGAACCCTATCCTCACTTCCGCCCCCTTTGCGCTCCAGAATGGAACACTATCATCATTATGAAAAGCATTTCCTCCCATTGTTACTTCAGCCCCCATTTTTTTGCGCCCGAGAGTGGAACGCTATCTTCATTTCCAGCAAAACTGCAAACCCACAGCTCCTCAACACAACCCCCTGCCCCGTCTTGCGATCCAGCGTGACACGTCACTTCCGATAGCCCGGAGGCAGACAGAGCTACGGCGCACGCTTTTTTCATTGTCCATATTGGACATAATTTGATTCCCAAAGATGGATGGATGCATCAGTCTCATCCAGGACTACGCTTCACAAAGTAAGTGTTACCCATCTCAGTACCCCTACATACACCTGTTTTTATTTGTCATTATAATCCAGAAACTTAAGTGTAGCTTTCTCTATACTCAGGCTGTTTACCCGCTCCAGTAAGCTATATTTGTATAGTCCTGTACCTTCCTAATAGCCAGCCAAGTTATCTATAAGTGCTTTAAGGGGGACTGGTATAATTATCATTTATCTGTATACTATATACCTCTCACATTAATAAAAGGATATATGCTGGAACTCAATATGCTATGCTCAGCATCAATTCTGATTTACAGCTGATTTATCTGTATTCATATTTGTAGAAAACAACTGAAGGGGACCAACTTATCTTCGCATCTTTGTAGGCATTTGAGTCTCTCCTCTCAAGGTATCTACAATTTGCTACATCGCTTTCCCCAATGACGTTTATAAGACTTTTAAACAGCTGTAATTTTTTTGGTTTGGTCTAGGATGGTGTTTACAGTGGTACTAATAAAAAACGAGAAAAAAAACAACAACAAGAGGTGCGCCCCTAGTGAGGACCGTTTGATGATAATGAAGGTGTAACGTAAAGATGGGTTCTTACCCCTAGGTGTTGCGCTTAGAGCACAACACCTATAGTAGCGTAGAAATCAAGGGAAACCGCTGCCACGAGGAACCACCCGGTTTGACGTCAGTCAGTCCGGTAATAAGCAATGGGAAGAAATACGTGGATAGATTCCTCTTAAGAAGGCGCTGGTACCCAGGGATGGAGATAAAACTTCTTTATTGGCAACGCGTTTCGATCCCGAACCGGGATCTTCGTCAGGCCTGACGAAGATCCCGGTTCGGGATCGAAACGCGTTGCCAATAAAGAAGTTTTATCTCCATCCCTGGGTACCAGCGCCTTCTTAAGAGGAATCTATCCACGTATTTCTTCCCTTTACAGTGGTACTAGCACAGGTTGCCCAGATATATCTGTATCAATTTGTACCCCCGCACTATTACAGTACTCTATGGCGGTTAATAGGTACATGCTAATGTACATGGGCCAGTGTAATCTAATTATCTACAATAAACAATACCAGACCCGAGTCCTGTACCTATCTATATATCTGATTCTTACAGGTCACCAGGATGGAGCCACAAGTGACACTAAGGACACATTATCGATATATGTTCGCTACCAAAAAGAATACATATGGTGTCCTAGACTGTATGTAGGTATAACTGTATATGATTGACTTTGTGTAAATACACTGCTTAAAAAAATAAAAGGAACACTAAGATAAGACATCCTAGACCTAGAATGAATGAACTAATCGCAGGGATGTGGAATTCCTATCGCCCAACGCCCGGGACATGCAGGTGAAGTTTTCTGGCCCTTAGCCTGGCTTCGGGCAAGCAGGGCCGGACCTGACAAGCACGGGCGGTGCTCAGCTGTCTGTATAGCGGGCTACCGACTGCTGCCCGCTCCATACTCTGTGGCCTCCGGCTGTTCTCAGTAGCCAGGGGCCTCCCCAAATAGCCAGAATGCGGAGATCAGCGCGGCTAGCTATTAACCCTTTAGATCGCAAGCGGAGTCTAAAATGGACATGTGAATGCTCCCTGGTGATCGCAGGGGGGCGATCCACTATAGAGGTAGCTGGAGGGCTTACTTCTGTTCCATGCTGTCCCAGCTCTGTCATTTATATAACATTATGTATTCCAAAAAGTAAATGACGTAAATGTAAAAAAATAAAAAATTAAAATTATAATATATAAAAAACCACAGAATTGCAATTTTTTATAATATCCTAGAAAAAAAAAGTTAAAAAGCGATTAACCCCTTAAGGATTAAGCCCTTTTTCACCTTAAGGACTGAGCCCCT